>NW_004949118.1:4318799-4324184 GCF_000317375.1 Microtus ochrogaster | reverse complement strand
GCAGTACTCAAATGAGCCTACACTGGGAATATTATGTTAAGGTGTGTTACTTTTGTTTAGGTTGCATTTCTTTAACTCTGTGAAGCTGTGATACTTTTCCTGTCTAGAACACCTGATGATCTAATAAAGAGCTGAACCATCAACAGCGGCAGGAGAAAGGATAGGCGGGGCTGGCAGGCAGAGAGAATATTCAGTAGGAGAAATCAGGGAAGTGGGTTTGGAAGAGAAGTTACCAAAGATGGAGGAGGACAATAGGGGCCAGCCATCCAGCTACACAGCAATCCACAGAGGAAGAATCAGATTTACAGTAGTAAGATAAGAGAAACCCCACAGGCAAAAGGCAGAGGGGATAATATAAGTTAAGAAAAGCGGGTAAGAAACTAGCCAAGAAAAGACCGAACATTCACATCTAAGAATAAGCCTCCGTGTGATTTATTTGGAACCGGGGTGGTGGCCCACCAAACAATCCTAAGAGCTTAATAACATATTACTACAAGCCTGTTTCCATAGGAACATGTAAACCGGTGTGCCCTGCCCTAGGATTCTGCAGGTGATCCTCAACATATAGACCACAGCCAAGTCAGGCAACCACAATACATCCCAGTCCTCCATCCAAAGGCAGAACCCACTGCTACAAAGTAGTAGCTCCAAACCACATCTCTCCACTTTCCTCTCAACTGGCCAAGTGTGAATGCTGTCGCTCTTGCATAGAGCCCACAGCCCCAGAACTCAGCACGGACTCCATGCTAGCCCCTCAGGGCCCTTCCTATGCGTACAGAAACGTAAGCCTTTGGGTTCCAAATCAGGAAGAAATCAGGCTGTGTCCAGCTTTCTAATAAAATGTGGCCTCTAAAAAAGCAGAGGCCTGGGACCTCCTTCCTCAGGCCTCCTTGTACGGCCTAGGCCTACGAAGAAAAGAGAAAGCAGCCCACAGCCCTCACCTTTGACCTGCTGCTCTGGCTGCCCCCTGAGATGCTGAGGTAAGCTGTAGTGCGCTCCCAGCGCAGGCCACATCCCAGGTATGTGGGAGTTTCCGCCAGGGCATTTCTGGATCCCTGAGTCTCCCATCAGCTGGCTGGTGTCCATTCACTCTGTCGAGACAGAAATTAATTCCAATTAATTAATTCGGTATTAGAAACCTTTGCTATTGCCAAAATTTAATGACGACCCTGCTTCCCTGCATGGTATCTCACATCTTAAGAAAGGGTGTGTAGTCGGGCGGTGGTGGCGCGTGCCTTTAATCCCAGCACTCGGGAGGCAGAGGCAGGCGGATCTCTGAGTTCGAGACCAGCCTGGTCTACAAGAGCTAGTTCCAGGACAGGCTCTAAAACCACAGAGAAACCCTGTCTCGAAATACAAAAAAAAAAAAAAGAAAGAAAGAAAGAAAGAAAGGGTGTGCAACAGCCTCCAACCACAGAATTCGAACCCATACCTTTCTCATCTTTTTCCAAAGCCCTCCAGATCTAGTCCCAGCACGAGAACCAGTGCCCTGGCCTAGCCTGACCACCCTACCTGTGCCGCAGCTAGACTCCAGTCTTCCACCAGGACTGGCTCCACCTACAACCAACTCTGCTACTCCAGCCAATCCACTCAGTGCCCAGATGTCCCAGGTCCTCCTCCAGGGTCTAGCCTGGTGAGTCTCCCTGAAATCCCAGTCCGCGTTTTGTCTGCAACCTGAAAGGTCTAGCCTGGGCATGCCCAACAACCGGTGCCTCTGCTTGGTGTGAACTCTCTTGCCTATACTGCAAAGGAGCTCGGGGCTTCACCCAGGACCCACTAATCCCCAATCCATAAGCCTTCCCCCGCACAAAAGCCATATCAACCTTTCCACCAAACCCGGTCTACCCTAACACTCCAGCTTTTCTGTACACCACCAGCCCAGTCCTCTCTGATCGCCTGACTGCATCCCACACAAGCCGTTCCCAACCTCTCACCCCAACCACCCACACAACCGCTCTTCTATCCCAGCCTGTTCTGTCCATCACAGACTCAGAACAACAGCAGTCCGCATGCCCAGAACTCATCAGAAAAACGGCAATATGGAAGATCAGGCCAGTACCTTCTCAGTAGCACGAATCCCAACTGTTCTTAATAATAAAAACCAGGAGCCAGTTATCAGGGTGTGAAAGCTGAAGGGTCAGAGAAGCAGAGCAGCCAGCCACTAGGGAGACGTTAGGGGCAGCCCTGTCTGCCTCCTCAGACTGCGTCCTCAGGCTGACCGTGTCCTCAGGCTGACCATTACCGTCTCTACCACACCGCAGCCTGCATTTGAGCTCCTGTCTCCTTCCACCTTATATTTCTCTCTCTCTGCCCAGCCATATCCCTTCCTGTCTCCACCTCCCAAGTTCCGGGAATAAAGGTATGAGCCACTACCACCTGGCCTCTAGTGGCTTAGCTCTGCACTCTGATCTTCAGGCAGACTTTATTTGTTAAAAACACAAAATATCACTATACTTCTCCCTAAAACCTACCAGCGCTGTAGAGATGTTTGCCAACGAGAATTATCTAGAGGGATCCCAGCACGCAGAATTTAAAAGAGCAATCATAAATTTCACCAAAGAATTCGAGGAATTTAAAGAAGAGTCAAAAAACCAGCTCAATGGAATTAAGGAGAAAGTGCTGGAGGAGAATAAACACCTGAGCGGTGCCCGAGAAAACACAAACAGGCGGAAATGACAAAGACAATCTAACACTTTAAGAACGGAATGCAATAAGGAGTTGGAGACATTAAAGAGGACTCACGCTGAATTGAAGGTGGAATTGAAAAACCCAACAACTCTACTAGAAAACTCAACAGAAAGAAGTACAAAAATGACAAATCAAACAGAAGATAGAAAATCAGGACTCGGGCTGGAGAGATGGCTCAGTGGTTAAGAGCATTGCCTGCTCTTCCAAAGGTCATGAGTTCAATTCCCAGCAACCACATGGTGGCTCCCAACCATCTGTAATGAGGTCTGGTGCCCTCTTCTGGCCTGCGGACACACGCACAGACAGAATATTGTATACATAATAAATAAGTAAATAAATAAATAAATATTTTTAAAAAAAAAGAAAATCAGGACTCAAAGATAAAGTTGAGGCGCTAGATCAAATAAACAAGGGTTATGATAAAATTGAAACAGAGAAAATGTGGACCACCACGAAACTATCAATCCTGATTCAAATTATAAGCATCGATAAGGGAGAATCATCTCCAGTTAACAGCATAGACCAGATTTTCAACAAGATCATAAAAGAAAACTTCCCCAAAATAAGAGAAGACATGCCCGTAGAAATACAAGAAGCTCACAGAACACCAAACAGACAAGACTAGAAAAGAAAATCCCCACAGCATATTGCAGTTAAAACACCCAGTAGATGTAACAAAGAAAGAGTGTTGAAAGTTACAGAAGGAAAAAACACAAGTCACGTGTTGGAGAATATTAGTTTCAGGTGTGTGACTTTTGCTTACACTGCACTTATTTAACTATGAGAACTGAGAGAGAGAACGAGGAGAGGAGGACACCGGGGTCCAGTCACCCAGCTACACAGCAAGCCACAGAGAAAGAAATAAAGTATGGTGTACAGAAATAGAGAAAGATCAAAGCCCAGAGGCAAAAGGTAGACTGGATAATTTAAGATAAGACAAGCTGACCAGAAACAAGCCAAGCTAAGGCCAGGCATTCATAACTAAGAATAAGCTTCTGTGTGTGAATAAGCTAGGTGGTGGGCCCCTCAAAAAGCCAAAGGAGCAAAAACCTCATATAACAGCCATATATACAGGAAAACCCATCAGAAGAACAGTGTTCTATTGCTGTGAAGAGACCCCATGACCACAGCAACTCTTACAAAGAAAAACATTTAATTGGAGTGGCTTACAATTTCAGAGGTTTAGTACATTATTGTCGTGGTAAGAAGCATGGTGGCATGCAGGCAGGCATGGCGCTGGAGAGGTAGCTCAGAGTTCTACATCCAGATCAGCAGGCAGCAGGAAGAGATCGACTCTGGGACTTGCTTGAGCTTCTGAAACCTCAGAGCCCATCCCCAGTGATGTGCTTCCTCCAACAAGGCCACACCTACTCCAACAAGGCCACACCTCCTAATAGCGCCACTCCCTGGTGACAAAGCATCGTCACCTATGAGCCTGTAGGGGGCATTGTTATTCAAACCACCACACACCAAAACGCACATTCTACTCAATAGCAAACAGAAGCTTTCCTGAAATAGACCATTTCCTGAGACACAAAACAAATTCAAAAAGATTGAAATCACTCCTTGTCCAACCACAAAGTAATAAAATTTAAAAATTGACAGTAAAAATACTCTAGTAAATACACAAACTCATGGAGACTGAACAACTTGTTACTGAACGATAAATGGGTCAAAGAAAAAAAAAGAAAGAAAGAAATAAAAATCTTCCTGGAACTAAATGAAAATAAAAACACAGCACAAGGAACCTCTGGGACACATTGAAAGCAAACTTGTCATGGAAAAGCATAGCTCTGGGTGCCCACATTAAAAAATCAGAAAGAGTACAGATAAATAATTTAATGTTGCAACTCAAAATGTCAGAAAAAAATCCAAACCCAGTCAGTGGAAAGAAATAATAAAAACTAGAACAGGAATCAATGAAATAGGAACAAAGAAAATAATACAAAGAATCAATGAATCTAAGAGATTATTCTTTGAGAAGATAAATTAGATTAGCAGAATCTTAACCCAATGAACAGAAAGAAAGAAAGAAAGAAAGAAAGAAAGAAAGAAAGAAAGAAAGAAAGAAAGGTCCCAAATTAATAGGATCAGAAATGAGCCATTATACTAGACACAAAAAAATTAATAAGATTATAAAGGAGTATTTTAAAAACCTGTACTCCATTAAGTTAGAAAACCTAAAAGAAATGGAAGAAGCCGGGCGGTGGTGGCGCACGCATTTAATCCCAGCACTCGGGAGGCAGAGGCAGGCGGATCTCTGTGAGTTCAAGACCAGCCTGGTCTAAAGAGCTAGTTCCAGGACAGGCTCCAAAGCCACAGAGAAACCCTGTCTCAAAAAACAAACAAACAAAAAAAAAAAAGAAATGGAAGAATTTCTAGATTTGGCCAAACTACCAAAATTAAACCAAGAAGGAGTCAAAATCCTAAACAGACCCATAACAAGTAAGAGAATTGAAACAGTAATAAAAAAAAATCTTCCAGAAAAAGAAACAAAGTAAAACAAAACAACTAGGACCAAATGGTTTCACAGCAAAAATTTTAGTAGATGTTCAAAGATCTACAGTCAATCCTTCTTAAACTATTCAAGAAAGAAAGAGAGGGAGGGAAAGGAGGGAGAAAAGAAAGAAAGAAAGAAAGAAAGAAAGAAAGAACGAAAGAAAGAAAGAAAGAAAGAAAGAAAGAAAGAAAGAAAGA
>NW_004949118.1:4307988-4318699 GCF_000317375.1 Microtus ochrogaster | reverse complement strand
GAGGGAGGGAGGGAGGGAGGGAGGGAGGAAGGAAGGAAGGAAGGAAGGAAGGAAGGAAGGAAGGAAGGAAGGAAGGAAGGAAGGAAGGAAGGGCCCAGATATACCGTTCTCTGGCCTATGCCCAAAGTACTCAACATCGTACTTCACAGGTACTTGCTCAACCAAGTCCATTGCTGCTCTTTTCATGAGAGCAAGGAAATGGAAACACCTTAACTGTCCTTCAACCAAAGAAGGGATAATGCATATGTGGAATATGCACTATGGAATGCTATTCAGCTGTAAAGAAAAATGAAGTCATGAACGTTGCAGGTAAATACTCTGAACTAGAAATAATCCTATTAAATGAGGTAACCTCAGACCCAGAAAGACAAATGTCACGTGCTCATCTGCCCTTCCTTCCTTCCTTCCTTCCTTCCTTCCTTCCTTCCTTCCTTCCTTCCTCCCTCCCTCTCTCCTTCCTTTCTTCCTTCCTTCCTTCCTTGTTTTGTTTATTGAGACAGGGTTTCTCTGTAGCTTTAGCCTGACCTGGAGCTAGCTCTCTAGACCAGGCTGACCTGGAACTCACAGAGATCCGCCTGCCTTTGCTTCCTGAGTGCTGGTATTAAAGACATGCACCACCACTGCTCAGCACATGTTCTTTCTTATTGGAGGCCCCTAGCTCCAAGTCTTCAGGTGTGAATTTATAGTCTACTACAGAAACCAGGAAAGTAAAACAGGACCATAGCCAGGATCGGGGTGACAATAAAGAGGGGAACAGTGTGTCCAAGCAATCTGATAAGGGACATGGAAAAGGGGAGCTCTTTAAGGAGGGAAAAGGAAGACAAATCCAGAAGGAGGGAGGAGGGTAAAATAACAATAAGGATGTCTGAAAGGATCATAAGGAATCATACAATTAACAACTTATTTCAAAAAAGCTCTATAATATTCATATATAATTCTGTGTATATATATATATAAACATTCATATGCATGCACAAATATATACATACACATATATATACACGTATATACACATTTATATATACACACATATATATGCACATATATATATATACACACACACACACACATATTTGTAGTGAACTTTTTTCATCTGGGCTGAAAATGCTCTCTCCAAGAGACCACCAAAAACCCCAATACCAGACACGAGAAGCTCTCTTTTGAGTTCTTAGTCAGGGCTGCCCAAGAGGCTCCCAAAACATACAGCCTATTGTTATTGCCCTTGAGTGCCCACGCTAATCCTACCCCACAGAAGTGGAAGGTAAATCCCTATTGCTAAAGATACAGTGTATTTCAGAAACAGGGCCCAGAGGCCCCTGAGCTGGAACAGACCTAAAAGTCTTCTCCCAGAGGACTAGCTATCACAGTACCGGAAGGTGCCATGCAAGCTCCCAAGGGAAGGAGGCAACCAACAGTCTATGATGACAATCAACGGACCAGCCATGACGCCTAAGAATCACAACAAGGACCAGTATGTCACAATAACCCTACGGGGCAGTAGTGGCACACATACCCTGATAGCATTGCACAGTTCTCTAACTAGGCTTACTTAAGACCTGCTCAACAAGACAGAAACCATGTCTGGGACTGGAAACAAAATTCGGTGTTAGTGAACTCATGAATCTCAGAGGAGAATCTTCTACCACTACTTTACTAAACCAGTGTGACCCCTAATAACAACCTAAACAGCTATCCTTATACCCACAGAGATAGGTAGCCCTCAGCCCTCATCAAGGAAACCTCTCTTTGCAACAAATGGAGACTACTACAGAAAACCACAAGTAATGAAAATGCAGAGTTCCCACACCTAAGGCTGCGGGAACATTGGGGGACAGGAGACAGAAAGATTGTAGGAGCCGGAATGTCAGAAGGTTGGCTGTGAGATTGCGTTTGCTTGGAATGTGAGAGGCTACATCCATCAAATCCCACACAGGAGTTGAACTAAGGTGGCATCCACAGACATGCCAAAGGGAGCAGGGAAGAGCTCAGGGGTCCTCAGCCCTACACAAAGAGCTTCAGGCAACTAAGGAGTACTGAGAGCAGAAGAGACCATTTTCCCGAGGAAGTACACGCTGATCGTATCCAGCACCCAGTGGTCAGCCTGAAACCATACATACGAGTAACAATATACAGATGAAAGAAAGGAGGGAGGGAGTATATGGAAGGGTTTGAAAGGGAGGAAAGGGAAGGGGGTTATTTATGTATTTATATCATGATGTTAAAATAATATAAAAGAAACCATGTGCTAGACCACCAGGGCTTCTTTTTTGGCCTGGATGGAGAGATTTATAGAGTTATCTAGAATTCACAGAGGCTTGTGATAGTCAAAGGCCTAGGACAAAAATGGTATCAAACAGCCTTGGCTAAAGCCTGCGCCTCCAGTAGCCAGGGCCATCAGCTGTGGTAGCCATGTTTTCTCAAGGCGTCCAAGGAATGTTCCAGAAGGTTCCTGCTGGCAAGGGTAGTCTAGCTGGCTAATTGACTGGCAGTCCTTGCTCACTGAGAGCAAGGAGAGCCCCACAGCCGCCAAGTAGAGAATCAAGTTGTTCTCTGTTCATCATCCTGGTTTATTTGCAGAAAGTGAACATCAGAAATACATTTTTCCCTCTCTTGAAAAATAGATTTTTTTTCCACCGTAAAATATATCCCAATTACAGTTTTCCCTCCCTCTCCTCCTCCCCTCCCACCTGGATCCACATTCTTTCTGTATCTCATTAGAAAATAAACTAGATTTTAAGGTATAACGATATAATTAATATAATATATAAAACAAAAACTAACACATCCGAATCGGGTAAAATAGAAAGAAAAGCACCCAAGAAAAGACACTTGGAGAAAACTACATTTTCGTTTGCAATTAGAGGTGGCTTCTGGGTTAGGGATGGGGGCTTGTGTCTACTGTCCCTTTCAGCTCTAGGACCCAGTCTGGAGCAGACCCATGCACGCCCTGTGCACGCCCTCAGTCTCTGTGAGGTCACATGACCTTCCCTCATGTTGATTTAGAGGGTCTTGTTTTCCTGGTGTTCTTAATCACCTCTGGCTCTTACGAGCTCTCTGCCTCCTCTTCTGCAGGGTTCCCTGAGCCCCAAGAGGAGGAATTTGATGGAGACATTTCATTTAGGGCTGAAGGTCCCAGGGCCTCTGACTAGTGATTGTATTTGTCCTCGGCGATACTCAATACTTTCCCAGGGCTTTGGGGGCAAGTGGCTCTTCCTCGTCTGTCTCAAATGGTAGAAGCCATCTTCACTGGTCTGTCTCTGCCATTTTAGATATGGGGTTTTACTATATATCATTATTGTTACTGTATGTGTACATGTGTTTTGCCTGCATGTACGTGTGTGTCACATGCATACCAGGCCCCTGGGAATGCCAGAAAAGGGTGTCAGATCCTCTGGACATGGAGCTGGAGTTTGAGATGGCTATGAACCACCATATGGGTGTTGGGGATTCAGCCAGAGAACCCAGAACTCCAGCCCTCCTTTTATTAGAACAAGAAATATTAACCTTTGATGAGCAGGGGTCTTCTCTTTAGTTGTGACCTTACCTGCCTGGTGAACTAACCACAGCACCACAGCCTAGTGTACCCAATTGTCGCTAGGTCATCGCTGTGGTTTGGAATCCAGATTTTCAAGATGGCGGCTCAATCAGCAGCAGGAGTGGAGACTGGGTGCCCTTAGCCGGCGAAGCAGGAGCCGGGCAGACTGGAGCATACGCCAAGGCTGCCAGGCTAATATCAATTCCTCTGTCACCAACCAGCGAGTGTACTGATGGCTTTATCACGCCCAGGACTTTGCTGTGATTCAGAGCTTCCTTGCAGCTGATGGCATTTCAGCCCACTGATTCCACGGAGCAGCAGCATGTTTATCAATTCAGAGGGCGATTCCTGCATAGAACATCAAAGCCAATTTGTAAATCCGGAGACGTTTTTTTTTTTCCCAGCAAATGTATATCAGAGTGAGACAATAATGCTCCCACAAAAATTAATGTGACTAACAGATGTTTGATTTTTTGACTAGCCTGTTTTGAATATAGATTTCCTGCAAATGTCTACATACCAAAAGCCTGTTTTTAATTTCTATTCATTAAATCTCAATCAAATAAGAAAGCATCCTAAATGACGGAGGGACAGAAATGCTGTCCCCCTGGCCGCAGAATAGAGGCAGCTTATGGTGGTATAAAATAAATTAACTGCTGGTATGTTTTATTTTTTTTTAAGATTTATTTATTTATTGTGTATACAATGTTCAGCCTCCTTGTATGCCTGCAGGCCAGAAGAGGGCACAAGATCTCATTACAGATGGTTGTGAGCCACCATGTGGTTGCTGGGAATTGAACTCAGGACCTCCGGAAGATCAGCCAGTGCTCTTAACTTCTGTGCCACCTCTAAAAAGCAGTGCTGCCCACGTCAAAGGGCTGTGTCCCTCAGGAGGAATTGCTACGGCCTACTGCTTTCCGGTTGACCCTATCCAGTTGCTTCGGCTAGTTCTGTGGCTTTCTCTACAGTTTGCAAGTGCTTTTCACTCACCGCTTGGGGACTTGCGGAGCGCCCAGGGAGTCAATATGTGAAAGGACCTTTAGAACCATGGCTGCCTTTGGGTATTGCACACACTATTATGTTCTGGTACTTGTTTATTTTTTGTGCGTCTGTGTGTGTGTGTTGCATATGTGAATGTGGGGGGGGGGATAAATGCAAGTTCCTGCATGTGTGCACATGTGTACGCATGTGTGCCCATGTGGAAGAGGCCGAAGGAGGACATCGGGTATCCTGCTCCATCATTCTCTGCCCTGTTCCCTTGAGGCAAGACCTTTCACTAACCCGGATCTAGGCTGCAGTCAGCAGGCTCCAGTGATCCTTCTACCTCAGATCCCCACCGGTGTGTACAGTCACAGAGAGCTTTTTCTGGAAGTCCTTGTGCTTTCAAAGAAGGCTCTCTTATCCACTGAGCCATGTCTCCTGCCCTACTTATTGCATTCTCAAGGATGTAAAAGGAATAAGAACACAGGAAAGAAGCCGGGCGGTGGTGGCGCAAGCCTGTAATCCCAGCACTTGGGAGGCAGAGGCAGGCAGATCTCTGTGAGTTCGAGGCCAGCCTGGTCTACCAAGGGAGTTCCAGGACAGGCTCCAGAGCTACAGATGTGGAAACCCTGTCTCGAAAAACCAAAAAAAAAAAAAAAGAACACAGGAAAGGAATTGGAGAGACGGCTCAGTGGTTAAGAGCACTGGCTGCCCTTCCAGAAGACATGGGTTCAATTCCACCAACATGGCGGCTCACAACTGTCGGTGACTCCAGTTCCAGAGGATCCGACACCTTCACACAGAGTAAATGCAGGCAAAAGACCAGTACAGATAGATAGATGATAGATAGATAGATAGATAGATAGATAGATAGATAGATAGATAGATAGATAGATGATAGATAGATAGATAGATAGATAGATAGATAGATAGATAGATAGATAGATAGATAGATCTTATAAATAAAAAGAACACACCACATCTTGAGTAGACTTGGGTGTCAGGGACAGCATCACCCAACATCAGGGAAAGCAGAGCCTCTGTTTTTCCAAGGACACACACAGGTTGGTATAGCTGAGCCAAAGCAGGCCACACAGTTTCTCTCCGAAAGGCCCAGTGCTTCCTTGGCCTGTCCCCTGGGGCCTTGAGAGGTCACCAGAACCAAGAGGTTCATGGAAGGCCCAGGGAAAGAGGGAAATCACAGCAGTCTGGAGTCCAGCCCACGTCAGTTTTGTCCTTCCGGCTCTCTGACTTTTCCAGTTCTGTGCTCTTGTCTCCTCTCCGCCTGGTCTCCTCATCCTGTTACCTCACCTGACACACTATGGCTGTTTCTCCCTCTCTGTCATTTGTGGCGACTTTCCTCTCACTTGCTCGGCCTCTTCTGGCTGGTTGCTTTCCTCGCTGAGCTTACTTTGAGAGCTTGCTTTCTGCCCCTTTGAGTGTGTTTTTGATTTGGGTTTTGGTTTCTAAGGATTTGTATTGCCTCAGCTGCCTTTCACACCCATGGTGGGAAGGCAGAATCAGGGCTGCTCCCAGCCTTGGTCAAAAGCTTCTTATTGCATCAGACAGTGGTTAGTACAGAGATTACAACTGGTCAGCAGTATATATTTTACTATTTTGGCTTTGGGGAGCAGCCAACCACCCAGCTCCCAAATAAATCACACATGGAGGCTTCTTCCTAGTTATGAATGCCCAGCCTTAACTTGGCTTGTTGCTAGCCAGGTTTTCTTATCTTAAATTAACTCATCTACCTTTTTCCTCTGGGCTTTTCTCTTTCTTACCTCTGTATATCTTACTTTCCGTCTTACTCTGTGACTGGCTGGGTGCCTGAACGCCCGTGATGTCCTCGTCTCTTTGTTCTATTTCCGCCCAGATTTCTCCTTTTATCCTCTCTGCCTGCCCAGCCCTGCCTGTCCTTGCCCCTGCCTCGCCATTGGGCATTCAGCTCTTTATTAGGACCATCAGGTGTTTTAGACCGGCAAAGAACCACAGCTTCACAGAGTTACACAAATGCAGCATAAACAAAAGTCACACACCTGATAAGTTGCCCGTGTTTCAGCAAATGACCTCAGCCCACGCTCACCCAGGCAACCGTAATTCAATTCAATTCAGAGGTTTACACACACACCATGAAAGGTCGGTTGCAATGGAATGTTTCAGTAAGTACGCAAGGAGATGAGAGATAGTAATGGGGGGGCGGGTAAAAATGACTGATACTGTTACAGAATTACAAATTAAAGATTTTTTATAGATTTATTTATTTATTATGTATACATCATTCTGCCTCGATGTATGCCCGCACACCAGAGGAGGGCGCCAGATCTCATTACAGATGGTTGTGAGCCACCATGTGGTTGCTGGGAATTGAATGCAGGACCTCTGGAAGAGCAGCCAGTGCTCTTAACCTCTGAGCCATCTCTCCAGCCCCCCAAATTAAAGATTTTTAAAAATCATGCATAAAAATAAATAAAAAGCAAAGTGAGGTCCCCCCACTGTATGGTTGACCTCTTGATGTGTGTCACCAGCAGACACCACTTACGTTCCGGGACATGCCTGAGCCAACAGCATGAACCCCCTCACCAGATGTGGCCACCTGAGCCCGAACTTGTTGAGCCCCTGAATCCATGAACCAATAAAAACCTCCTCCTATGTATAGTCTCAGGTATGAGTAACATAAAACAGGCTAGACAGGCATGAATAACTTGACCTGAGATGTTTAAGTTCTGAACATACAGGACATGTATGCTTAAGTTCAGAATATACGTATTTATCTAGTCTCTTTTCTTATAGTTATGGTTATAGTTATATTTATATTAGTTATAGTTAACAAAGGACCATTTCCAGGAATTATCATAAGCTGTCCTCACGCCATGTAAGGACATGTGACCTACTGAACCCAGGGCTATCGACTTTACTTCGTCAGTAATCTCTTCTGCCTTAGGAGTAACTGGAGTTTACCAGTAATGAATAGCCTACTTTTCCAAACTAGCTCTCCTAGTCTGTACACTATAGTGTCTTTCTGTCTAGTTGAAGGAAATGGGCCATTGAAGGTGAGCTTAAAGGGACCTCTACGATGTGGGAGAGAAAGGCTGAGCGAGATGGTCTATTCATCTCAGGGTCCTGGAGCACATCTATTGCCTGAGTCCCACGCCATGAGCCAGTGGTCCACAGGGCGGCTCTCCCAGCATGCTGAGGGTCAGCTTGGCAGGGACTTCTGAGGTTCATTTCCGCCAAGTAGACAGCTGCCCCATTTCTCCGAGGAAAATTTTCAGAGAGATAAAAAGATTAGATTCCCCGATAGGCAGACAGATAAGGAGAGACGCCATGACTAAACATGATGAATTTCCAAGATGGATGACTTCTTCCTCACCCTTCCTGACCTGAGACAAAAGCCTGGCACCTTAAAGCAAAGGCCTGTGGGTATTTTGTCCTGCCTGGGAGGTCCCTGATGGTGGGTGACTCAACAAGGTCAAGGCTGGATCAGGCCAGATTCACACTGGCAGTTACGTGTCCATCAGCCATTGTCTTCAAACTCACTGGTCCTAAATCTGGGGAGGAAGAACCTTCAAAGCATCTAAAACTCCCACCCCTGAAGGAAAAGCTGACTTCTGCTTCCTGAGTGTCCCCCACCTCTGCTCTGTGGAGGGTCTGTCTGCCCTAATAAAATCAGTTTCAATTGCTGATTCTCTGTCTGCTCTTATTTGCTGTGTTTGAGATTTCTTCATGGCCACCCATCATGCTTGAGACTTTTCTTGCCCTTTAGTTCTTTAACTGGCAGAAGCAAAAAAAAAAAAAAAAAAGACCCCATCAAATTCTATTAGGATGACCCACCAAGGAGTCACCACCTTGCCCACCTAGTGTGTCTGGACCAGCCTGAGTGGTGAAGGGTCACTTGTGTAGAGTCACAGCTCAACCCTGTGTCTGTGACTCCTTAGGGTGCTCTCTAACACTCTCTTTACTTCGCCTCTTGTGCCAGTTCCCGAGAATAATCATTCTGTGTATGTGTGTTATATGCATGTGCACACATTCATATGTGCGTTCCGTTCATGTGTGTACACCTGTATGTGGATGGAGGCCAGAGTTCGACACTCCGTGTCTTCCTCATCCACTCTCCCCCTCCTTTTCTGAGAAGAGAACTCTCACTACATCTGGCTGCAGTTCATGGATTCTGCAGGACGAGCTGCCCAGAATGCCCCAGGGATCCTCCCATCTCTGCCTCCGCAGCACTGACATCATGGGTGTGCACCGAACACCTGACAGCCACACACATGGGTGCTGGGGAAGTGCCTCAAATTCTCATGCTTGTGTGACAAGCACTTGACCCCACTAATCTATCATCCTGACCTCAATAATGTTGCGTGTTGAAATAAGGGCCGCGTCCCAGGCACACAGCCGCCCGCACGGCTAGCTTTACCCGAAATAATTACACAGAAACTGTATTCTTTTAAACACTGCCTGCCCCATTAGTTTCAGTTTCTTATTGGCTAGCTCTTACATATTAATCTAACCCATTTCTATTAATCTGCTGTAGCCCACGAGCTGGCTTACCAGGAATGATCTTAACCTGCGTCTGCCTGGAGTGGGAGAATCATGGTGACTCCTTGACTCAGCTTCTTTCTCCCAGCATTCTGTTCTGTTTACTCCACCCACCTATGTTCTAAGCTATGAGGCCAAGCAGTTTGTTTATTACTTAACCAATGAAATCAACAGATTGATATGACACTCCCACATCACTTCCCCTTTTTCTGTTTAAACAAAAAAAAAGGAAGGCTTTAACTTTAACATAGCAAAATTACATATAACAAAACAGTTATTAAGCAAGAATTACAGTTACAATATTTATATCTACCTTATCTTTTATCATAACAATGGAAAACTATAACTATAACTAACCATTCTTCAAGTTTATCAAAGACTCCAGAAGAATATAATATTACCTAAGTAAACAAGAAATCCAAAACTCCAGAAATGACAGAGACATCTCACTGCCTGGACAGTCACCCAAAGTTCCTCTGTACCATTGGGGCATCTATCTTCGGCCTACAGGTCCATAGTATCCAGAGACATTTCCACAAAGCAGAAAATTTCAAAGGCAGTCCTTATCTGCTTGTCCTGAAGAATGTCTTGCAGACTCTTTCATGAATCAGGAACTCTGAAAGACCATCTCACCTTTAGGCAAGTTTAGCAATCCTCTCTCTGCGGGTTCTCTGTGTCCAGTTTATGTAATAGTCCAGGCAAGAACAGTTTCTTGGGCTGGAGAGATGGCTCAGTGATTAACGCATTGCCTGCTCTTCCAAAGGTCCTGAGTTCAATTCCCGGCAACCACATGGTGGCTCACAACCATCTGTAATGAGGTCTGGTGCCCTCTTCTGGCCTGCATGCATACACACAGACAGATTGTTGTATACATAATAAATAAATAAATATTTTTAAAAAAAGAACAGTTTCTTGCCCAAATGGCTATCAAACTCCATAAGGATCCTCTTCAATGCCCATCTTCTTCTTGAAGTAGATTGGTGCTGCCAGGAGCAGAGTGTCTCATTGTCATGAAAAGTCCTAAGTTATTAAAACATTTAAAATGCCATATTCTGCAGTCTTTGAAAGATATGAAGAATGTCTATCTAACTGAAATGTATCTCTATATATTTAGAAAATCTAACTAACATGACTACAAGCTTGACTATTACTGATGATTATCCATTAACCTATATTTCTTAATTATACATTACATTTTTAATGAACTACACAATCACAAATACCTTAATCAAGAGCAGAAATACATATACATATAGCAAAATTGACCTTAAAATCCACACCAGTGCAAATTACTCATACCTATATCATTTCCCCCTTTAAATGTAAAAGAACATTTATAAACCATATTTGGGAACATCGGCGCAGTTTTTTCTCTCCAAACTGCTTCCTGCTGAATGGGGACGCTGTTAATCAGATTGTTTAGGGTGTAACCTGTGTGTCAGGTTTATCTCAGTTGGCAGTTGAGTGAAGTAATTTTTTGAGGGTGTTCGCAGCACTTTTCAGGAGGGCGCGGTCTATCATAGCAAATTGGAATAGAAGAAATCCACAGGGTCTGGTCCTCTGTGAAAACAAAAGAAGACCCTCTCCAAAGCATCATACCCTTAGACCCAAACTTTGAAATCGTAATACCCTTACATCCATTCTGGTTTAGCTTGGCAG
>NW_004949118.1:4297346-4306854 GCF_000317375.1 Microtus ochrogaster | reverse complement strand
CCAGGTGCAGGCGGGGAGCGCTGAGCCATCGGCCAGGTCTCAGAACACTCTCCTTCCAATCCCAAGCGGGAACACAAACATCCAGTCCCATAAAATCCATTGAAATGCTTTAAAGCCAGAGTTCACACTGGCAGCATAGCCCCAGGAAGCCACGCTTTAAAATGACGCAGTTTTTTTTCTGCTGCTGTTGCGTGTTGACTCTTTTGTCAGGAAATCTCTCTACGGCATGCCACCAACAAAGAGCAAAACTCTGTGTTAAACTCTGTTTTTTTCTCTGTTTAAAATTAAGCTCTCTCAGGTTTTTAAGTGGATTTAGTCCATCACGTCTGGGCGCCACTCTGTTGTAATTAAGGGCGGTGGGGCTGCGTCCCAGGCACCCGGCTGCCCGCAACATCAGTTGCGTGTTGACTCTTTTATCTTTTGGGGGGGCCCACCACCCAGTTCCCAAGTAAATCACACACAGAGGCTTATTCTTAATTATGACCGTCCGACTTTAACTTGGCTTGTTTCTTGCCAGCTTTTCTTAACTGAATTATCCCGACTACCTTTTGCCTCTGAGCTTTTATCTTTCTTTGCTTCTTTTCCACGGCTGGCTGTGTAGCTGGATGGCTGGCCGCCGCCATCCTCCTCTCCCTGTTCTCTCAGTGCTTTTCTCTTCCTCGTTTCTCCTTCCTGTTTATTCTCTCTGCCTGCCAGTCCTGCCTGTCCTTGCCCCTGCCTTGCTATTGGCTGTTCAGCTCTTTATTAGCTCATCAGGTGTTTTAGACAGGCAAGGAATCAGAGCTTCACAGAGTTACACAAATGCAGCACACCCTAAAATAATATTTCCCAATGCATTAGTCTTTATATTAAACAAAATAGTGTGTGGTTTCTTTCTCCTGATATATGATTATACCAAAAACCACTCAGCCCAAGGTCCCCTTGTGCCTGCCAGATCTTAGCTTTGCACAGTCCTCAGATTAGTGGGAGAAGACGCCTGGCCCAACAGTTCATGAGCGGGAGAGTTCGCTGAGTTCATGGCTTCAAGGATTTCGCTGCATAGTCCTTGGGGGTCTAACTTACAGAGTCCAGATGAAGCAAAGCATCCTGGCAGCAAGATCACACAAAAAACAGAGACAAGAAAGGGAGGCAGGACCAGGTGCAACTCTCAGAGCACCTCCAAGGACATACTTGTTCCGAGAAGCTCCCAGGTAGCACTGCCATCTTGGATAAGGACACAACACACTGTAAGAATGTAGCGCTAGAATCTAGCTGGGACCCAGGCTCCAATGTCCACAACAAAGCTTCCACTTTCACACACAGGCTGGAGACATTGTCTGTGAGCATCTAGCCAAAAGCATCTAGGAGCCAGGATCCCTCCCAGGAACTGAGCTTACATCAAAGGGACATCAATGGCACTTTTCTCCATCCCTTGCTGCCTCCTGCCTCGACAGACCTCACTACAAGTCTTCTCATTCTTTCTAGCGCTACATTCCCCCTGTTATCTGCTCCTGATGCTGGGGCCTGACCCCTCTATGTAACCCCTGCCCATGTTGTCACTTACCTTTCTGTCTCTGGCTTTAATGACTCTTAATGACCTTATTCCCCAGTCATCAGTTCCAATGTCCCTTTGAAGCCCCTCTTTTTTATTATTATTATTATTATTTATTAAAGATTTCTGTCTCCTCCCCGTCACCGCCTCCCATTTCCCTCTCCCTCCCCCAATCAACTCCCCCTCTCTCATCAGCCCAAAGAGCAGTCAGGGTTCCCTGCCCTGTGGGGAGTCCAAGGACCTCCCACCTCCTTCCAGGTCTAGTAAGGTGAACATCCAAACAGCCTAGGCTCCCACACAGCTAGTATGTACAGTAGAATCAAAACTCAGAAACCCCAAGGTCCAAATCAGGAGCAGAAGGAGAGAGAGCACGAGCAAGGAACTCAGGACTGCAAGGGGTGCACCCACACACTGAGACAATGGGGATGTTCTATCGGGAACTAACCAAGGCCAGCTGGCCTGGGTCTGAAAATGCATGGGATAAAACTGGACTCTCTGAACATGGCGGACAATGAGGGCTGCTGAGAAGTCAAGAAGCTCCTCTTCTGAGACTTTTCACACCCGAATCTACAGGGAGCATTTCATATTCAAACCGTCCTTTCTGGATTGCTGATGGTTTAACCAGGTGGTAAGAAGCCCTGCCTGGACTGGTGTGATAGTCACTGTTTAAAGTACTCAGGGACTGGACGGGCGGTGGTGGCGCACGCCTTTAATCCCAGCACTTGGGAGGCAGAGGCAGGCGGATCTCTGTGAGTTCGAGACCAGCCTGGTCTACAGAGCTAGTTCCAGGACAGGCTCCAAAGCCACAGAGAAACCCTGTCTCAAAAATCAAAAAAAAAAAAAAAAAACAACAAAAAACAGTACTCAGGGACTAATGCCTTCGATGCCGGAAAACGTGAGTTGTAAATTTAATCCTACTAAGGATTTGCTCATAAACTTGCTTAGGAAATACTAAGTTATACAAAGTAGAATTTAGTTAAAGGATCACTGCCTCCGATATGACTGGGAGGTAAGTAGTGTACTAACCAGGCTTGGAAGAGATGGAGAGAAAGAAAAATCTGTACCATCATTGAAGTTTAGGAACGCTGAGAAAGTTTCCTCTCAGGTTGGAAGCCTGACTTCCAATTGGATTACATTTCCGTAACAAAAGAAGACAACCCTGACGGACTTACAACCAGCCAGAAGGTTCATCCCCGCACCTATCAAAGAACATATCTTTAAGAGGTAGCTCAAGGGGGCAACACAGGGTCACAACCACCATTAAATCTCCTGTGCTCTTATCAGAAAAAGTATAATTCTGCCAGGTGCGCAAGATGACCGTGAGAAACAGTTCTTAGAACAGAACGGCGCAGGCAGGTGAACTTACGAAACAATATTGTCTTTGCTTTGTAAATCTCTCATCTGCCAAGTGACCAGACTTGAAGTCCCTTGTCTATCTAAATTGTTCAAAGTATAACCAGGAGCCAGAACCTATTAAAAGAGTTTTAATTATGACAGTTCATGTAAAATGCATAAGCCTAAAGTGTTTGTAAGTTTATCTGACCTTCTGTTTGAGGCCAGCTCTTCCCTGGGCATTAGCCCCAACCAGACAAGCGCTACTAAAGAGCATTTCCTTCAGCCCTAAGTATGCAGAGTGATTTCTCACAGGGAAGTCTTGGTATTTCTAAACTACCTTCACTCAGACACCCAGCAAGTAACATAGCTACTAACCATCCCGCACCTATATTAAACACCCATCTCAAGTAATTTACAAGGCACAAAAAAATAAGGCCAAATGAAAGACTTTCATTCAACCAGAGAGGAAAGTAGGCTCCTGCCACAAAGAACACTTGCTGCAAAGTAAGGCGATACCAAATGAATAAAGGAAAGAAAAGAGTAGGGAATTTTACAAGCCTTGTTCCCTTCTGAGAAAGGAAGGTCTTTTGTCTCCTCTCAGGCAGAATGTCATTGAGAAGGTGGGGAGTCCATGATGATGTCAGAGACCATATGTCCCGTCAAGCATGGAAGAGGTATGGAGTTAGGGCACCCTGACTTCTGGCCCATTTCACTGTATGTATGTGTTTGTGTAGTTCAACTAGAAAACACGTAAACTGAAAACACGTTCAGGAATGAGCTCCCTGTAGGTAGATTTAGGGGTTAAAGTCAGCATTGAGCTTCAAGAAGAGTCCTCAAGCTCCGTGAAACATTTGTTGACTTTGGCAGTTGGCTGTATGATTATGTCATAAACCTTAGAACTGAGAAGCTCAGAAATCCACTGTCTGCTCCTGCTGCTTCGGGGCCAGCATTAGGCCCAGGCCAATAATAACCATTTGTTTGACCTTCTCAGGGCCCAGGGTGTAGCTACTCAAAGGCCACATCCTAAAGGGACTGGTAACCCAGTGAGTCATGCTGGGACAGGGCGTGATAGAAAAGTATGCCGTTCAAAATATCATTTTCTTTCTTCCCTTTCCCAGCTTCATAGCCAAGCCTGAAAAATCTGGATTTCCTGGAGTGAACTCCACTTCCTGTGTAAACTCCACTCCTCTGCAGCTCAGAGCAAACACCCTTACCAGCATCCTTAACAACGGTATCCTGCTATGACCTTTGGACAACTGTAAAATTTATGGGCCTCCCCCATATCACAGAGGATACATCATCCATGACTAAGCTGTAAAATAAATAAATAAAAATAATGTTTTCGAAATTAATCCAGGCCTTAATATGAATATTATAGCTTGTTTGTCACTTACAAAGAGGTGCCTTTCTGGCTCCCCGAGAATTAGACTAGAGTAATTTATGTCTTAATCATTAATAATCTCTTGACTCAAGTACATTTGCATATATTATTATTATCTTTGTAATACTTTAACATAATATCTTTATATTGATTGATTTCTTATTGGCCACATTTGTACTGCTGAAATCAACTTAATTGTGTGTGCAACAGTATTTGTGAATGAGACCTCCAGGAAGGAAGCTGTCTGCAGAGACTGAAGGATTAGAATCCAGTATGGTGGGGAGGTTGCAGGTCCAGGCAGGTCCAGACGCGACTTGCCTTACCTGGGCCTGGTTCTAGCACCAGGACAGCCACTCCTTGCCCATCACTGTGTCAGGACTGACGTCCTGTGACTAATAGAGACCTTCTGGAATCTATTACTCATTAGACTGCAAGCTTCCACCAACCCCGAAGCTCAGAGAGCATCTTGGGCCCATAGGAAAGCTTTTCCCCATCTCCCTGTACTGTCAATGTACCACCAATGTATTTTTTTGTCTTGATTAATAATTTTCTTGGTTCTATAAAACTGCATGAAACGGCTTCCGCATTGGAGCATGGGATTGGGGATAACCTCTATCTGTGTTCCCAGGCCATGGTCAGGATAAACTATCTTTTATTCCCTTTAAGATGAGAACTATGGTTTCTTCATTGGAATATTTCACCTAGGAAATTTACAACAGTATTGATTGGTGTGTCATGGCTTGTCTTTTCTCTTTTATGATGGCTAAAATCTGAGTGAGAGCAAGATGTCAGCATGGAGGAGGGGTTCCTTTCCCGCCAAGCTCTCCGGTTCAAGGAGTTTGAGTGTTTGGTGAAACTATCCCAAGAAACTCTATGGCTACCTTTCACAACTTTCCCTTTGCTACAGAAATCAATGTGTTTATATTGTGAGAGCCAAAGTTACATTTTAAGTTTAAATTATTGTGTCCAAAAGATCCATGAAAGAAAAATGCCTCTGATCTGCAAGCCTCGTGCTCAAGACCGGATGGTTCCTGAAATGCTGGAAGCTGTTGTTGAGGGGCAATAATGAGCCACATGTTTTCACTCCCCTGAACACGCGTGTTTGGCCCGTCAGCAGTCAATGTGTTTGATCACGTGTGTGTGGAAGGGTCACAGGCCGGAAATATGTCAGGAAGTATGCTTGCGCCTGATTGGACCTGGTCGAAAATGCAATGAATTACAAGTTTTCCTTCTTAAGCCCTTGCAAAACTTGATTTGGGGCCATTTCCCAGGAACGTGGGTATGGACCTGGCCAAAACCTATCCATTTGGCCAGTATTTAATTAAAGCTTGCTTCAAATTTGGCCCTAAACTGTTATAGTGGTCTTATTCTTGACCAGTGGGATTAACAATCTATCTTGCTTTTAATAGTATCAATTTTAGCAGCTGAGTTTTTAAATGTACTTTCAGGCAGTCCTATTAAGTATGCCAGTGGTTATTTAAATTTCCTTGGTACCCAGCTACTCCCCCCCCCCATGTTTTTAAGTTCACTTATCTATTTTCCGTAACTCTCTTCTCTCTAAGTTAGTGCTCTATTTTGTTGTCTTCTAGATAGAGATATTAATTATTAATTGCTAACACTGTTTGTTATTAGGGCTCCCACAACAAAGTACTACACATAAGTTGCTTGAAGCAGACTCCTCTCTGTCTCAGTGCTGTGGGCTGGAAATCTGTGCTCGGGCTCAACTCTGTCGGCTTCCAATACGTGAAGATCACAGCACTCTGTCCCTAGCAGTACAAAAAAAAAAAAGCTCCTTAGTTCCTTTCTGATCATTATCTTTGTGCTCTCAGCTTCTGCGTGTCCCTGGTTCTTTTACTTGTATCTTGGACTTTGTGGGTTGTTCCTGGTTTTGGCTTTTGTTTGTTTCCACGTCCTGGGGCTTGCATCCACATCTTAGCAAGGGCTGTACCACGGAGCTTTGTCTTCAGCTCTGTGTATTTATTTGCAGACAGGCACTGGCTAAGTCTCCCAGGCCAGCCTTGAGTTTGCTGTCCCCTGGCCTAGACTCTGAAGTCGTGGGGATTACAGGCTTGCACCACCGGGCTCAATTTGCTTTGCTGACCTTTAATGGGCAACACATTTAACTTACTCAAAGGGAGGGGAAAAAAATGAGTCCATGAGAAACTGTCACAAAGTGCTTGCGTGGTGGCCCTTTTTCTTGTCATGTCACTGTATAGTCCAGGCTAGCCTGGAACTCTCCATCCTTCTGCCTTAGCCTCCCACGCAGTGGGATTGTAGTGTTTAGCATCACTTCCAAGTGCTGCTCACTCACACTTATAAACCAAGCTTTCTACCCGTCTGCCCAACGGCCCTAAACACACACAGAAATGTACACCAAGCTCAAATGATAGCTGTACCATGTTTAAACCTTCCTTCAAGTCCAGGGACATCAGTGAATTCTGAGAGTCCAAGACTTGGCCAGGAGGCTCTCCAATCTGAGGCTGGCCTTGACTGCGTAGACTTTGTCTCTAACAGGGAAAGAGAGACAGAGACCCGCAGCTAGCCCAAGACTGGAGGTCTAAGGGAAGAATTAAGAGGCAGAGTCAAGGTCAGGAAGGCTCCACCCTTCCACTCTTTCAAGGATTCCAAGGACTCCTCCTGGCCTTGAGGAACCCCCTCGGCTACCTTGATTACCGAACCTTTGTCCTTAGGGAGTGGCACTTGCTTGTGGCCTTGTTATTTCTGGTAGACTATTTAGTCTGGTAAACAGGTTTGGATGGTGGCCACCAAATGCCAAGTGTGGAGCGTGCAGGAGTGCCTGCCACTCATGCTTTGCCCTGCAAGGAGTGCTGGCACCCTAATTCTGCTCCCCTTTTCTTCAAGCAGCTGTGAAGGATGAGATTCCCCAGGGAAGGAGAAGGGAATTGGTCTTCCGCGAGGAAACGCTCTCACCTCCCTCACCTCGGCAGCTTTTCCCCAGCTCTGAAAATTTCTTTTGTGCAAAAACAAAAAGAGAGGCCTTTTATCCGCCAAGAATTTTCCTTATCACATATGAAAGGGTCTCGTCTTCAACAGATTTTTAAGCCGTCTTTAAAATGGGTATCAAAGACTCCAAGGCCAATTAATCTAAATTGCTTTAACACTGGGAGGGGAATAAAAGGCTCCTTCTAAAATCTGCAAATGGGAATAACCTACAAAATTACAGATTACATGCTGAGTGGGGGAAGGGGCCATCTCACTTGAAACAGCATCTTGGGGGAAGAGTTATTACTTCTATATTTTTTTTTAAATCATGTTTTGAAAAAGACAAGGAAATGACAGGGACGAGTGCGACCCCACAAATGCAATGGGGTAAAAACCACTTCAGCTAAAACTAGCTGGCATTACACTTCATTTAACCAAGTTTCCCAGTGAAGGGTCAATTCCATGAAGAAGCTATTTTTACAATCTGTGCTGAAGATGTGTATGCGAACCTAAATTTCAAAGTCATTTCTCCCATTAGGGGAAAAATACACGGTCCTCAAAGTTTAGAGGCCAATTCTTGTCACAAGTTGTCCTTGTTAGATCAGGACTGATGGAGGCAGCCTGGAATTTTACTAATTAATTTACTAATTTACTAAATAAACCTAAACAAAAGCAGATTTCCCTTTAAGCAGAACAACAAAGGACACCAGTGTCTCCTCAGAGTGGAACCGTGTGTGGCTCAGGGGCTCAGGTTTCACGGGGTAGAAAAGGAATTTTGAGGCCAGGAGATTCCATCTGCTGGTTCATTCCCCTGCAGTCTCAGAGTGGTAGAGAGTAGTGGAGGTTGGGAGCAGATCTAGCAGAAGCAGCTTGGGGCGGGGATAGGATGGTGACGGGCAGGTGAAAACACCTGCAGCTGTTAGGTCATTAACAGGTCATTAAAGATCATTAACCTTTAAGGCTTGCTTTCCCTTTAAACTTCACCTCCGGTGCTCAGAGAGTAAACAAGAATGTAAGACCTGTTTCCCAGCCCTGGCGAGGGTAGGAAAGGTTCCTTGAAAGCTGCCCTCCCGCGTATCTCTAAAGAACTAACAGAGCTGACCAGAAAAACTGACAATTTGATTAATCCAGTCCTCACCCTGACAGGTAGCTACTGAAGACCGGGGCTGGTCTCCAGCGAAGCCTGAACCAAAGCTTCCCATGAGCTCCTGACCCTTCCCAGGCCTCACATCCCAGGCCCCCACTATCTGATCCTCCTAGAAAAATCAGGCTTTCTGCTATAATCATCTTAGATTGCCCCTCCCTAAATTATGAATATTATAAAAACAGTACAGGCCTATATTTGTCTACACACACACACACACACCCGGTAGGAGTGGAATGTAACCTATTCCTGGGGGCGGGGTTACAGAGAACACACACTCTGTGCCAGAGTCCACAGATGTGCGAGTCTCTTGTATAAAATGGCAGAGCATTGCCCATAACCTATGTCCATCTCTCCGTACACTTTAACCCATCTCCACAGTGATATAATAGCTGTTACACTTTATTGTTTAGAAATAGGAACAAGGAAAACTATATATATATAACAACAAAAAATGGAGACTATAATATATAAACAAGAGACTAGTAAGGTTAAAAAATGCTCAAACCAAGCATTATGAGACCAAACAAAAGCCTCTAAAATACCACTGAGTTCATTTTGAGTGGGCCGTTTCCGGCTGGGAATGGGGCCTGCCCTTATGTGTGGTCATGCCCCCTGTGAGACACCACTGGAGAAAGCTCATTTTTCCTTGTAAGCAGCTGTCAGTCAGAGACAGCTTCTCGGTTAGGGTGGGAGGATCGTCTCCACATCCCCCTCTCAGCACTGAGACCCTGCCTGGCTTTCACCTGTGCAGGCCCTGTGGACACGGCCACAATCTCTGTGAGGCCCCGTGTGTGTCAGCCCTGCTGTGTCTGGAAGGCCTCGGTGTCCTCTGTCCCCACTGGCTCTTAGAGTCTTTCTACACTCTGTTCTGAATAGTTCTCTGAACCCTGAGGAGAGGGGTTTGATGGAGACATGGCACTTAGAACTGAGCGTCCCAAGGTCCTTTACTCTACACATTTTCCAGCTATGGGTCTCAGTATTTGTTCCAATCTACTGCAGGAGGACTTTTCTCCGAGGATGATCGAGCTAGACACTGATTTGTGGGAACAGCAAAATGTTGTTAAAAATCATTACATTGGTCTGGCGGTGGTGGCGCACGCCTTTAATCCCAGCACTCAGGAGGCAGAGGCAGGCGGATCTCTGGGAGTTCGAGGCCAGCCTGGTCTACAAG
>NW_004949118.1:4284158-4297246 GCF_000317375.1 Microtus ochrogaster | reverse complement strand
CAGGCGGATCTCTGGGAGTTCGAGGCCAGCCTGGTCTACAAGAGCTAGTTCCAGGACAGGCACCAAAGCTACAGAGAAACCCTGTCTCGAAAAACTAAAAAAAAGAAAAAAAAATCATTACATTGCTGGATTTCTTTAGCAGAGCAATAGTATTTGCTTTTCCCGTAGGCCCATGGCCTAGCTAGTCCCAGGTTCTTGGACACCCGAGCAGTATCAGGTATGGGTTCCAGCTCACAGAGTGGGCCTTAAATCCAATCAGATAGTGGTTGGTTATTCCAACAATTTCTGTGTCTCTATTGTTCCAGCATATCATGTAGACAGGTCACCAACATGGATCAAAGATTTTATAGCTGGGTTGAGGTTTACCTTTCTCCTCTGGTAGTGTCCATCCAGTCAGGGTGAAGGCACTAGTTGCGTGCCAACTTGTTCATGTTCAATGAAATATATAGGTGGTGTTGCTGGAAGGCATTGTTGGCTGGTCGGCTTTGCAGTCTGCCATGGCCTGGCAGCTTTCCCAAAAACTTAGCATCATGGAGACTTCCTCTCTCCCCAGCGAAACATCCTGGTCCCTACCTGCCCTCATCAGGAGGTTGTCCCTGGGCCTGGAAGACTGACCTTATCTGAAATCTGTCCCTAAGCCAGATCCCTGATTTATCTTTACCTTGACCCTTGAAGACACAGATTCCTGCTGGAAGACTTGTACAAGGAACTCGGCTATAGGACCCTACTGCCATATATGAAGTCATGTGATAGGAGCATGCCACTTAATGCAAATTAGGATTTGTCCCCAGGCTCCCCATCCTGTTTATTCCTTATACTCTGGAATGAAGTTGAGCTGATTCACCTAAGTCTGTCTTCCAGATGACTGTCTCTCCTGAAGCCACCCTAACCCTGTTCCCTGCTTCTGTTCCCTCCACCCTCAAGCCAACAATTCCAGGAAGGAGAAGAACCAGTTGCCTTCAGTGATGTGATAGCCCCTTGCTATCAGTGTGTGGAGAGCACAGCAATTGCCTTGGCAATAACCTGAGTTGTTTGGAGGTTTCCATGGTGCCTCTTTGCCTCCAGGGCTCTTAACCGTTGAGTCATCTCTCCAGCCCCAGATATGTTCTAGAGATGGTTGAATTCTTAGGTGTAGGATCCACAGATCCAGAAAGCAACCGTACATACCCACTACACACACACACACACACATACACGCACACACACACGCACACACGCACGCACCAAGCACTCACATGTACTTTTACTGACATACATAATCAACACTTAGTAGCACTAGAGAGTTCCATGTCTTGAAGCTTGAAACCCTTTTAGCTAAGCATTTCCAAATGTTTTGAAGTATAGAGTGCTAGCAAGGAAATATATGGATATAGCTTATGATCTTTTCAAGTACTTTTCTCCCAAGATTTTTTTAAATAAAATTTTATTAAAAATTTTTTTTAAATTTTAATTTTCTTTTAAATTTTCTTTTTCTTTTTTTTTGAGTTTCTTTCTCTATCTTCAACATAAGTGAAATTATTGGCATGATTTCCTCCTACAAACTTCATTACGCGTAGGGAAGCATGTGTGTATAAAACCAATGGCGACCTTTTCAGAGGGTCAGTAACGGAGATTAGAGTGTTTCGCTGAGAACACCAGCATACCTGTGAAGCAAGCTGGTTGGCTAAAGGCTAATTTGTTTTTATAAGTTAGTGTGGTCCTACTGCTCAATCATGTCCTCCACTCCTTGCCTTCATCCTCAAGTTTTCCGTGTCTCCATTTGGATGGTTCGTCAGGTGGTCAGTATGGGTTGGATACATACAAGGTTGGGAAGACATGGCGCTCTTTTATTAAGAAATCAGATTTCCCATCACAGATTCTCCTTTGTCTCATTGGCCTTGGGCTAGATCATGTGACCATTCCCAGCTACAAAAGTTCCAGAGAAGTAAGCATTGCCATTTCCTGCTTCCCCTAAGGAAAGATGCGCAGAGAAAGAGAAACCCAAATTGCCAAGGTGTTGGGTTACCATGGTTTCTGCTGGAACAATAAGCCAGAATGTTCGAACTGGAATTTGAAAATAAGAACGAAGTGCAGAAACTCTCTCTCTGAAGGGGAAGCTGGCTTAAGGTCCTAAAAAGCAACTTTCCCTCTGGGTTTCAGGGAGACTGTGAGTGAGCAGGACTTCAGCCTTTGCTTCAGCGTCTAAGGAATCCAATACCAGCTGTGTTAATCCTCCTGGACTTGGAGTGGCACCTGACCTGGGTGATAGAGGATACCCACCTGATGTCTTCATGGTCCTGGGGTGGAAGGACGGGGTCCTACCGCCAAGTCCCATTGGTCTTTCTGCTGTTGGGACTTCTCAGATTCACAGGTAGGCATCTGGCACATTGTTTGGTCAGATGGAGAGCTGATGAGCATCATACGAACCTTCCCATCACAGGAGAACCTTGGGAGAGGCCTTCTGCCACCTGCCGTGTGTGGACAGAGAGTGGCAGCCATTGTTCCGAGTGCTATATCCTTTGTCAGGGTTTGTCTCCGGTCTCCTTTCTCAACCCCCATTTGCCATGGGTCTCCAAATCAAGACTTTCTTGATTAGATCTAGATAAACTTGAATTTTCATGCTTAGGATGGGGCCGATGTCACCTGATCTCCCAAACGTGGCAGACTGTTTGGGATAAATGGCCACCCAAGACCTGTATGTAGACCTTAGCTATTCTTTTATGACTTTGTGATCTGTACAACTTTACCTTTGTTGTGCTGCTGGGCTCTGTGTCACATGAATATAACTCTTCGGTAAAGAAGAATTTACACAAGCATTCCCAATAATTATCCACCACAAGCCCTACAATATATAAAACATAAGGAAGACAACAAGATGCTGCTCCCTGGACTCAGCTAAAAGCTTTAAAGAGAAACCATATCTACGAGACAAAGCCATTGCCTTAAAAAGCCACTAATCAAGAAAGGCACTGCTCCGAATGTTTTCTTTGCACTGAAGTTTGGATTCTTCAGGAAATCCACACCCACAAAAGTCCTGTGCATGTCTGACTCGGGTGTCTAAGGGAGCTCAAAGTTCACCTTTTATTAGTTTGTTTGAATATCTTCTCCTTAAAAGTTACGTAGTATAAAGAGTTTTGCATACAGTGACCCAACCAGTTAACCTACGACCAGGCCTATCTCCCATTTAAGTTTTATGGTCTTGTTTTACTTTCAGGCCGTCCATGAATGGGCTGGCTGTTTTTCAACTTGGGCTTCTATTTCATGCTCAAGGCTGCTCAAGTGGACTGCTAATATGTTTCATGTTAAGGAAGTTTCTCCCGTGGTCTTTCGATATGATGATACGATGTGGTTTGTGGTTAATGGAAAGGAACTGAGACAAAGCAAACACTCAGAGTGGATTAAAGTCAAGCAGTCTGTTAAAAAAAACACTCCTCCCTGGACTAGGCTGAAAGTTTTAAAGAGAGGTCAGTATCTATAAGGAAAATGCTTTAAAAAACAAAACAAAACATCGTTTGGGTGAATTTTTGCTACTTTTCTAAAAGATGAATTTATACAATTAAGAAACTTGATCCCCAAAATAATTGTGAGGCCAGGGGGAGATGCGGTAGTTTGAAAGAAATTGCTCCCCATTGGGAATGACACTATTAGGAGGTGTGGCCTTGTGGGAAGAAGTGTGTCATTGTACAGACAGGCTTTGGGGTCTCCTATGCTCAGCACTGTGGAGGCAGGCTTTGGGGTCTCCTATTCTCAACACTGTGGAGGTGGGCTTTGAGGTCTCCTGTGCTCAAGATACCCACAGTGTGATACTCAGTTCTCCTCTTTTTGCCTGTGGATCAAGAACTCTCAGCTCCTTCTCCAGCACCATGTCTGCCTGCCTGCTGCCATGCTTCCCGCCATGATGATAATGGACTAAACCTCTGAACTGTAAGCTAGCCCCAATTAAACGGTTTCCTTTATAAGAATTGCTGTGGTTGGGGGCTGGAGAGATGGCTCAGTGGTTAAGAGCATTGCCTGCTCTTCCAAAGGTCCTGAGTTCAATTCCCAGCAACCACATGGTGGCTCACAACCATCTGTAAAGAGGTCTGGCGCCCTCTTCTGGCCTTCAGGCATCCAGACAGAATATTGTGTACATAATAAATAAATAAATTTAAAAAAAATTGCTGTGGTCATGGCGTCTCTTCGCAACAACAGAAACCCTAACTAAGACAGAAAGCAAGTAGGCTTAGAAGAGGCCATGGTAATGAGGCTCCTTGCTGGTGTTAATGGTATTCTAAGAAGGAGGAAATCCCTAACTAGCACACTGACCCTGTTCTCCCTATGACATGCTCTTGTCCATGCTTAGATGCAGTGCAAAACCCTCTAAAGGTGGTGTACTCCGAAGCTTCCCAGCCTCCAAATCAAATTCCATTCTTTACAAATTACCCAGTCTTGGTTATTTTGTTATAGCTACAGGAAGAGGAACGATGATGCAGCCCCTACCCTTGGGACTGTGCAGAAAAAAACACTAATAGAATACCGCTGAAAGGCTATCACCTTTAGTGGTTGTTATAAGAAGGACAGCGATTTGTTTATAAACAAAGTCATAGAGCAATGGACTGTAAACTTTGGGCTGTCGATGTAGCTCAGTTGGTACAATTCATGCCTACTGCTCTTAATCCCTGAGTTCGATGCCCAGCACTGCATCAAATGTATGTCCTGGTACATGCCTATAATCTCAGCACTTAGGAGGTAGAGGCAGGAGGATCAGAAATTCAAGGTCATCTTCAGCCTGGCCACGTTTAAGGCCAACCTTGACAGTTGAAACCTTGTCTCAAAAGAATATAAATAATCTCAACAGTTCTTTGTATCTTTTTAACTGATCAGTGGCAGACACATAGGTCCTTATTGTGGTCTCAGAAGCAGAAGACAGAGGGTTGGCAGCAATGGGGTTTGACACACTGGCCGTCATTTCTGTTTTCTGATGATCTTTAACACCAAGAAGAAGTCTGGCTATTGAGGTCCTCTCCTCGGGGACCATCATTTAGACACAATGGCTGTGACTTCTCCATCTTTCTAATAGCTAATCTGAGAAAAGTAGCTTCTCTTCATTTTTCTCCCCAAGCTGACACGCTATCCTTTCGGCCTTGTCCTCTCTATCAGGTTCAAAGCAGAGCCCTGCATAAGCCGTGCTGTGACAGTTGCTCTTTCAGGAGATACGTGGACTGGGAAAGGCCAGCCCAAGCCATAAACAACATCTGAGGGCGGGTAGGAGATATTGACATTCTGAGCCAATGCCAGTTAGGAAGTCCAGCTTTAGAGAGAAACACGCAACGAGGTAATAAACACATATAGCCAGGAGTTTAAGTGACGACATTACAATGACATCCTCTTAAATCTTGCTCAAGGTCCATAAAGAAACTTCAGAGGGAGCTGAGTCTGGGGTCGTTGGCAGAGTTGAACAGTTATTGAAGGGAGGTAGCATCTGACCAGCAGGGAAGTGGAGCTAAACTAAGCCCCCTTTCCCCCACTGAAGCTTGCCCACCTGGCTATGGTACTCTCAGACTGCCCCAAGGAATGTTCTGGAGAGCTGCAAAAAGGTTAGTGGCTATGAATATCCCAGGGCATGGGGAGCACTCCAGGAACAGGCATGGGGAACGCTAAATGGTGTCATGGCTACACAGTAAATGGAGGCCCATCACCACTTAGGAAACAGGAAAACAGCAACCGTGCCAGGCTAGCTCCAAGCACATTAGCAAAGATTGCAGAATCAATAGTTCTCAAAGCTGGAAAGGAAGACGGGTACCCTGATATACAAGTCAAAGTTTCAACGATTCAAACTTTCTGCATAGCAACTTGGCAATAGATAACAAGAGCCTTAGAAATATTAAAACTATTTAGCTCCATAATTACTATAATTAACACTTGTAGGACTTGCTCCAAAAGAAGTGAGATGAATATAAAGATCTCCTTTGCACATATAGAAAGAAGATTTTTAAGGGGCCTATTGTCTAACATTAGTACAAAAGATGTTTATTAGTGGCTACTACTTAGGTATTTATAGGAATTAAAATTGCAGCGATAGAGTTCTTTTAAAGCCTAAAATAATATCTGTATAAACTATTAACATCATCACTCCGTGGTATGGTTTAAGAGAAGGTTTTTATTGTGGATATGAGGGAGAATGCAGTCAGAAGCATCTAGAAGAGTCTGGAGCAGGGAGAGAAAGCAGTAGACTGAACGTGACCAGCAGACTGGACCTGGCTATGAGAGAAGCGGGAGAGAGGGGGGAGGGGAGGGAGGAGAGAGAGAGAGAGAGAGAGAGAGAGAGAGAGGAGAGAGTATAGCAGGAAACTATGAGCATAGAGAAAAGCCAGGATACAGCATGGATGCTGACGTGTGTAACAGGTACTTGAAATACAGAAGGAGCCTGGAGGTCAGCATGCACTTTGGTATGCTAATAGGCTCCACAGATACCCACTTACCTATCTGCCAGTGATGAAGAAATGGGTCCTTTAGCAGAGAAGAACTGGCTTCCCAAGTTCCTGAGGACTACTGGCTTTTGTCTAACTGACAGAATTTGGGGAAATGGAGTTTTGTTTGGACCTAATAATATCAAGTAAAAAGCACTGTGGTATCTGAACGATGCATATACAAAGAGACATCAATTCCAAACTATAAATAGTGGTCCCTTCTGGGAGGGAAGGCATGGGGAATGTACATCTCTTCTTTACAATTTTATTCTCACAGTAGATACTGCTCTTCGAATCAACTAAAGGAGAAGAAAAAGCCCTGTGTGGAGTGGGCTGTGGTGGGTGGAGCATGTGGTCCTAGAGGGCCACTAGGATTCAGATCTGGGGGTCCGGGGGTGATGCTCAGCTCTGAGTAGGTGGGGTGGAGACAGCTGCTCCTCAAGTTTGAAATGTGTCGCCCCTTAAATGCTAATTGATCAAGCTTGTCTTACTTAGAACAGTTCTCCAGTGAGTCTCTCAAACTTTAATATTTAACCCCATCGACTGGGGGGTGTGTTTAAATGAGGACTCTGGTTCAAGATGCTCAGAGTGAGGCCTGAGTCTGCATCCTCAACACACTGGTAGATGGTAGAGATGCTGTCCAAGCAGGGCCACAGCTTACTGGACTACATATCTAGAGTCACATTTGATAGGTTGGGCGGCTTGTTGACCTGTGTTCTGTCTCTCTGGTGATGTTAGAGGGGCTGATCTGCAGGTCTCACATTCTAAGAGACTGGAACTTTTGCTGGACCTCACAGCCAGAGTTAACAATACACCTTGCCGTCACTTAAGACAGCTATCTAAGACAAGATCTCCTGAGTAAATTGGGAGCATGGGAACCATGGGAGAGGGTTGAAGGGGAGGGGAGAGAGAGGCAGGGAGGGGAGCAGAGAAAAATGTGTTAGCTCAATAAAATCAATAAGAAAGTATTCATTCAAAAAAAAAAGGACAGCTATCTAACTAGGCACTCAAACTATTTTTTTACCCTATTTTTAAAAGAACAGTATAATAATCAACCTTCCTTGCCTTGGATTTCCCACGCAATCAACTTCTACAACCTAAGCCAATGCATACCCGTAAATCTTAAATTGTGTGCTCTTCCATACCTCTGGCCCAGACAGCAACTGTGTATCATTTACTGAAAGCAGCAAATACAGAAGTTGAAAACAGCTTCTTAAAATCCACCATAAAAGTTGAAAGTAGCCATTTTATAGGATATTGATTAATAAATAATAATGCCTGTCATCTGGTTGGTTGTAATCAGTTGGAGCCAGTGACTTAATCCCTTGTAAAACTCTAATAAAGATTTTTGTAAAGTACCCCCATTCCTTCCCCCATGTGATGTTTTCTGTGTTGTTCAGTAAATACAGAGCCAAGTCCTTTGTCAGGACAGACACACACTGATGGAAGACATAGACACAGCCACAGATTCACAAGAAGCCTTCTTCAGATAGACACAGATTCAGGCTCACAACAGACAGAGGATCGAAGACACAGGGAGCAGGAAGGAGAAAATCCAAATCTGGACCCTTTCTTGGTTAAATGACATCAAGGGGGAAGTGCTTTCTTTCTTTCCTTATGGTGAGACCTATGCAATTATTAATGATTCAGAATTAATCACAAATGCATACAATCCAAGCAACCCCGGTATCCCTGAGCAGCCTGTCCCTCAGAAGGTAGCTGAAGTAGCAGCTTGTCATCTTGGAGGTTTGCCAGACATGCAGATGACTAGACCCACCTATGGAATCAGAGTCTGTGTTGGGATGGGATCCTGGGGTGAAGTTGTACCTGGTGCTGCATAGGATACCTTAATCTAGAAGATACTCCCCACAAGCCTTGCAAGCCTTTCCATCCAAAACAGTCAAGTGCCTGCCCCTTTCAGCCCTTGGACATTGAACTAATAAACTTTCTTTCCAGCAAGTTGCTTACTTCCTTCTTCCCCTTATGACACATGGCTCACAGTTCAGATCGTGATCGGGTGGCTGATAGTTGTCTGTTCACTGCCTGGAGCAGTAGTGGCCATGTCCTGTAGGAAAGAAACTCCGGCGTCATGGAACAAACTTGGGCTTCTTACATCAATTCCTTAAATCAGAACTCCCTGCCCAAACGAGTGGAGGTGACCGATGGAAACTATTTTTCAGGTAGGAAAAAGAAAGATGGAGAATTCTGGGGTCAGAAGAAGCACAAGCCGGCAAATTCCAAAGATGAAGGCTTCCTTATCAGTCCTGGTTGCGAGACTTCAGGAATGGGAGGGGTGTACTATCTAGATTATGTCGGGGGATGCTAGGGTCTGGATAATCAAGCTTTAATCTACCAGAATCACCTAGGAGCATTGGAAAAGAGCAAAAAGCTGTTCCGTTTATGGAAGACATATATTTACTTGCTAAAGTATTTTCCTTATCCCCGGGCAGAATGAAATATACAGCCGGGCACCGCTCCTTGCTATGGGCTGTCAGATTTCTGCCATTTGAAGGGTTGCTTTATTTATTTATTTAATTTGACAGGACACTGGGAAATGAGGGAGCAATTCACCGAGATTGCCTAGGAAGGGGAAACTGTTATCTTTGAGCAGTGACGATTTTTCACGCTGCTGAGAAATGACTGCAATTTGACACATGAAATCTAAGGCACAGTTAAGCATGAGGCTGAAAAATTGTCTTTTGTTGGCTTGATGATAACCAAAAAATTCATGTCACTGCTCTCCGCGTTTTCCCACGGTTAGCAAGCCTTCCGCCTGTGCCTCGGAGAGCCAGCTAGCTCTCTCTCTCTCTGCATTGTTAGAACAGGGGAAATAGGGCTTGCTGCTGGAAACGACAGGGTGGCCGCGCTGCCCACTGGGCAAGGCAAATCATGATGGCTGCTTCTGAAAAAGGAATTATTTCGAATATTTTTAACTTTAAACTGAATTACATATTCGGACAGACTGAAGAGTCTGCCTCCATTAAACGATGCTGAATGATCCAATCAGTGGTCTTTGTCTTTTTTTTCTGTATTCTGTTTGTCTTCTATGCCATATTTAACAAATTTTACTTAAATTTTACTTAAATGTTTACACATTTTGCGTAAAGTTTTCATTTACTTGGAGAAATACAAATATCTGGATGTAATGGTCAGCCTTTAAGAGTTTTTTTTTTTTCCTTTTCCCGTGGCAATTATTGTCTTCCAGGGTCACTAGCCCACCTGTCCTTCTCCAAAGGGGATATCATTACGGTGACGGACCTCCAGCCGATCCACGTTAGGGCAGAAGTGAAGGATGGGGAGCAGGTTCTGGGCGTGGTCAATATACCTCTTGAATACAAAGGTACAGTGTACAAAACACTTCCTTTTCGCTCATGAGAATTTTGGTAGAACACGGGTACAGAAGGGAGGGAAGGTCATTTCTGTCTAGTTTTGCCCAGTGATGTCACCAAAGGAAGCCAGGCTATCAGCTGGGTCTTGGGTGAGTGGGGAAGCAATAGGAAGCGGGCATTTTCCAGACACCATGTGCGGTCCCTCTCCTGGGACAGGATTCTTGTGATGATGTTGACATCAGTCTGCAAAGCCTTGTACCCACACTCACGCTCTGGCATCAGCTCCGTGCCTGTTGGAGACTGGGCTGAAGAAACCCCTTAGCTTCACCTTGCCCATTCTCTTGTTTCTCTTCTCTTGGTGTTTCCTAATTGACCCCACTGTAGCCACCAAAGTAATTCAGATTGTGATTTGTTTATTTCGTATACTCTTAGTTACAAGGGGTGAGTATTTTTATTCCTCTTTCTGTCTCAGAAGCAAAACAAATAACGCCACAATTGGGCACTGTTAATGTCTACGGCTTGGTAGTCTTGGCCGCAGTTTCTAATACTCGCTTTACTCTTGCATGGGGACATTTCACCACCAGATCCAGCACAAGAGAGAAAAGCTAAGGGAGAGATAGGGATGGTTCTGCTGGTGCTTTGGGAACACTGATGGCTATTTTGGATTTCCCCATAGTAGTTTCTCCGACGCAGTAAGCCAGACCAAGCAGAATTAAAAAGACCAGGTTTTATGAGCCAAGCCTTCTTGGATGCCCTTTCTAGCCTCCCGGGGAGGTTGGGGGGCGGGGCGCGAATGACATGGCCCTTCTAAAGGGGATAGTTTAAATACCCATAGGGCCTCTCCGGGAAGCAGGGACAGAAACTGTCCTAACACACAGGACTCTGTATGAGCAGCCAGAAGACCTGCCTCCTGGCTCAGGGATGTGGACTATATCCCTGCCACTCAGATTCAAAGACCTGTTGCTGTTGCCATTATAAAGGGAGGTAGAACCTGCTGGGCTCTAAAGGGCTTATCAGAAGCCAGGGTGGCTCTCTCTGCATGTTCAGGTGTGAAGTTGGCAGGAACAAGGAAGAGGGGAGATGTATGGGGACACTAGGAGACCCCAGGATGGCCAGAAGGCAGGAAAAGAGGCACCTCAGCGAAGAAGGCTACCCTGGAGCTCTCCCAGTTGGGCCTGTGAAGACACAGCTGGAATACACAATGAAGGAGCACCTTTGCTTCTATCACCAACGTGTGAGCTTAGCCAGCTCACCAAGCCACTGATGAGCACACCATGCTTTAAAATTGCCGGGGATGGTGGTCCCAGTACCGCTCAGGAGTACCCTCAAGGGAAAACAGCTCCAAGCAATAGAATTTGAGGATGAAGCCCTAATACTGCGGCTTTGATTGGGGTCTGTTGCAGATTGCAGCGCAAAAAGATGGAGGGATGCAGAGAGCAGAGAGCGGCCTTGGAGAAGGCCAGGCAGAGCTGGACACCTGGGGACTTACTTCCTCCTCCCGGGATTCATTTCCTGATTAGCATTCTACCATGCCTCTCTATTAAGGGTGGCCCAGAGGGTCAGATTAATCAAAGTGAAGCACATTCCTCTTTAAATTGCAATTACAAGCATTATTTGTGTTTTTGAAATTCATCAGTCACCATTCACTCCCCTTACTATTTTTACAGCATTTTGGTGAATGGAACAAACAAATTTTTCAAGGCCTTACAGGGTCAGCAGCCCCGTGCTACAAGGCAGAAATGGTCTCACGTTGTGATGAAGGGAGGGAGGCGGGCTGACTGTGTGGCGGGTATTAAAATTGAACAGGCAGTTTCTGAAGAAAGCAACGTGTGATTTATGAGTCAGAGCTAAAAGCTGGTGTTTTTAGTAAACCCGCGTGCAACAGGGGTCACGCACGTTGGCAATGCATTTGGGGATTCTGTTAAGGAGCACTTGCTAGTGCATTCTGCTTATTGGGTATATCAGAGCTGTGGGGTGGGGACCACTGTTTTCCATCCAGTTATACAGCATCAGGGTATGCATTTGAGAAGTATCTGTGGTGTTTTCTTCCTGGTTTCGATGCGTAGCCTTTTTCCTTAGCATAGCAGGAAATGGATATGGTCAACTCTGCTCCTGTCTGTTGCGGTGGTGCACACCAATAGTATATGTGGAAGAGGCAGAGGCAGGAAGATCAGGAGTTTGAGACTCAGCCTAGGCTACACCTTTTGGGCTGCAGAAATGGCTCAGTGGTTAAGAGCACTTGCTGCTCTTCCAGGGTACCCGAGTTCAGTTCCCAGCATCTGGTTTGGATGGTTTACAATCACTTGTAAGTCCAGCTCCAGCTCCAGCGAGCCAGAGTCCTCCTTGTGGTCTCTTCACACACCTCCACACACATCTACATAACAGTTGGAAGAGGAGGAGGAAGAAAAGGAGAGAGAGAGAAGAGAGAAAACTTCACACTTTGAGCAAAAACCAAAACCAAAAAACAATTAAGTTGGAAGAAGGAAGATTCAAACATTTTCTAACGTAAGACTTCCTAAATCTCACAATGTAAGAGAGGGATTGGTATCACTATTCCTCATCTACATGGAAAAGAAGATCTTTAGATGCTCAAGTGTCTTCTATAAAATGGCATGTCTACATGGATCCTCAGAGCTATTTAAATCATTTCTAGATTACTTATTATATCTAGCAGAAAGTAAATGGTATATAAGTAGTTGGTCTGGATAGATTCAGGAATGATTAGTTTTGTTTTGTTTTGTTGTTTTTAGGACAGTCTCGTTAAGTCGCACAGGTTGGCCTTGACCTCACTATCCTTCTGCCTCATCCTCCTGAATCAAAATTTTTTCCCCAGATGTTTCTTATCATAGCTGGTTCTGTCTGAAGATACAGAACCTGCAGGAAAAGAGGGCCAGCCATTTTGTTATTGTCTTTATCATGCTTATTGTTCCGAGATGTAAGAGGAGAAGTGATAAAATTGAATTTTAAACACTAGGCTGAACATCAGAAAGGTCTTCTTTTGAATGTTAAACCCTGTCATTGTTTGTTTGTGTCCTCAAGGGTGGAAATTCTGACAGAGAAGAAGACAGGCACATAGCAACACAATGCATGCAGCATCCAGATGCAGGCACTTAGGAGCATAGTGCATGCAGCATCCAGACGCAGGCACACAGCAGCGCTCTGCATGCAGCATCCAGACACAGGCACATAGCAACACAGTGCATGCAGCATCCAGACACAGGCACGTAGGAACACACTCTGCATGCAGCATCCAGACGCAGGCACATAGGAGCATAGTGCATGCAGCATCCAGATGCAGGCACATAGGAGCATAGTGCATGCAGCATCCAGA
>NW_004949118.1:4268687-4284058 GCF_000317375.1 Microtus ochrogaster | reverse complement strand
GCAGGCACATAGGAGCATAGTGCATGCAGCATCCAGATGCAGGCACATAGGAGCATAGTGCATGCAGCATCCAGACATAGGCATGTAGGAACACACTCTGCATGCAGCATGCAGACACAGGCACATAGGAGCACTCTGTATGGAGCATGCAGACACAGGCACATAGGAGTACTCCACATGCAACATCCAGACACAGATACATAGGAGCACTCTGCATGCAGCATGCAGACACAGGCACATAGGAGCAAATGCATGCAGCAAAATGCAGTGGCGTTTCCAGACTCCTAATAGTTCCCTCTGCTGCCTGAGTTTTCTCCAGAAGCTCATTTCCCAGGCCCAGATCTCAGACCCTGTAGCTTCTTGAAGCCCGATACCAAAGGACTTTGTGTCCAATTCCATAAATTGGGAATATAGTCACTTAGGGGTATAGTTTCTCCTCCAGAAAGAGAAAGCAGAACCCCTGTGGATAAACCAAACTCAGTCAGAGTCTACACTTTACTGCAACATTCCACCTTGCTGTCAGATAGAATTTGGACTGACTGAGACCCCTGTGAAGCCACCTTCATCTTTCTTTCTCTGTTGAAATGACATGTTTAAGTGTCCTTCCTCCGCCCTTTGCAAACTAGGTGCAGGGACCAATCCCAGAACTAACACTGTGGGTAGCGGATAGCAGATTCTACAAGAGCTGGGCTGAACCCAGGCGTTCATAGGAATCCGTTACTGTGCTCATGAACGCGAAGCCCAGTTGTCATCTACCCAATTGGTTGTGTCGCTTTCTTCCAATCAGGAAAATGGATGATCTGCTGAAAAGTGAATGAATGGTAGGATCAACAGTAGCCGTGCGAAGTAATTTATTGCTTATCCGTCCACACAGGCCCTTCTATTCTGCTCATTTTGACAACTAAGTCTCAGATCCAGTTTGTCAACTTTACAGATAAAAAGATTTTTTTTTTCGACTCTCAAATCCTATTTGGCTGTCAAAGCCCCTGCCAGGATGCATGGCTGAGCAAAATACATTTTCTGCTTACTCCCTGAACATGCTATGTTTTGCCGTTAAGCCCAGAGAAGAGCTTCCTGGGCTGTGGAGGATCTGAGGCTGACACCTGCACGCATTTCCCATTCAGAACAAAGCAAAGGGAAACAGGCGTGGGATAAACGCACTTGCCATCCGAGTTAGTCCTACTTTCGAACGCCACAGTTCACAGAACAGCATTGTCTAAAGCCTCGGGAATCTGGTGCAGCTCCCAGCGCAACCACAAGCAATTCTGCCCTGATTGCTCTAACCTACATGGCCGTGCCTTTCGCTGTACAGGGAGAAACTAATGAGATGAAGAGAGCTTTCTGGGATGGGAACCTGCTAGCCCGCTGCCTAATGCACCGTGCCTGGGACCTCTGGGAGCCCACCTCCCGGATTGCCTACGTGCCTGCTTGCAGCAGAACATGCTTATGTGTCTGTCGGCGGCAATGGGGTGTAAGTGGGCTGGAAAATGGATCAGCAGGTGAGGGGAGAGCCTGCGGGGAAGCAGCTAAATGGTTCCTTCTCCCAGCGCGGCAGACATCAGCATCATCTCCGGAATAGCATGTATCTCTGCCTAGAGTGCATATCGGGCACCCAGACACGGAACCACAATGGGAAGGCCACGGGTGGGGACTCGGAGGCAGCCGCTTCGGGCTTGCCACTCGTGGCAGGAGCCGGGAGCTACGTCTTAGAAGTGTGAATCCGGTAGCAGCTGAACTGTGTTATCTCTTCGGTTATCAAGATGAATCCAGTTAAGCAGAGGACCAGAGGCCTGCTCTTCCAAGAACGTGCCCATTTCAGTTCAAAGGGAAGAGATTAAAATAAATCAGAAGTCACCGATGGTAGCATTTAGTCAGCCAAGTGATGATCAAAGGGGAAACGAAGTACAAGAGCTTAGAGCACTGTGGAAGGTTCCCATAAAGACTAGACGCTTCTAACTCGTGCACCCTGTCGGCTTCCTTGACAGAGGGTCCTCTTATGACAAGTAACTACGCCACAGCTGTGTTTTCCCCGCGAGCATTTGGCATGTCTTCCCATCCAGCGGAGCTCTCCGCTGGAACTTGGCGGGCCGGCAACACTGAAGAGAGCAAAAAGGACTTCATCAAGTCCCCGAGAAGGAGCCGGCAACGCTCTTTGGCTCTGCTCTAGTTACGGAATCCCGGGGGACACAATATGAAGGGTATCCCCACCCCCTGTCTAACTCATGTTCCTGTCTGCTGGGCTATAAGACAAACAGAAAGCAAAGTCATAGCCGGTCCCATCTGGAGTGCTGGGGCTCTGTGACTGGGTTCACTTGGCTCCGCCAACTTCTCTGCCAGGCTTCTGTGGGCCCAGTTCTAACCACGACTCAGAGGCTTGCCCTTGACAGCCTGAAGCAGAGAAGAAACAGCAAGACCAAGATGTGGAACAAGTCAGTCACCCTGGGCTCTGCTGAGAAACTGAGGCACGCGGAGGCTTCTTCCAGGCTTTCCTGAGTAGGAGAGCGCACCATCAGTGCTGGAGGACAGCCACGGACTGCGCTGGTACAGCCTTCCGCCTCAGCAATGGGCTCCTGCCAGCATCTCATGGAGATCTGGAGAGCTCTGCTCTAGCCCAGATTCCAGCATTCTTCCAAGTTCAGGAATTCTGCTTCCTACATGAGCGGCGCTCTGATCAGTGTGCCGGCTACAGCAATGCTGGACAGTGCTCAGAAAAGAGCATAGAGTCCAAAGCCATCCTGGGCAAGGGACTCGCAGACAAGTAAAACTCTCCCCTGCCCAGGCTCTCCTGTGGTCCTGCAGGCAGCAGCCCTCTTCCAATTACAGCTGGGAGAAGCTTGCCATACATAATACTTCTTAGCTGGAAAACCGGGACCACTACTAAACCCTCCTTCCCTTGGCGCTTGGCAACTGCCGGCCTTGTTCTGTTGGCTGCAAGATGCTGCCCATGAAGCAAAACGATGAATCACAAAACCCTTTCGCGGGAAATGAAATCCTGTTAGCTCCGCTTCTCAGGTGAACATGCAAAAACGAAAGAATCAATGTCGGCTGTATGAATTGATAGCTCTCCAAGCCTTCACGCCTATGTCCAACAAGAAACTGCTCTCAATACTGGCTTTGCCTGAAACTCAAATGTATCGGTGTGAAGGGGCAGCCCAGGGAAGCCCAGGGATAGCCGAAAAGTGCCTTTAGGACCCGCAAGGTCATCTTACTGTTGGCACTGTCACCCAGAAGAGCCGGTGGTGGAACGTGGGTGGTGAGCTGTTGACACTTTGCACCCAACCAGAAATGAAGGGTGCGGCTGTGGAAATCCCCGCAGGCTGTGATCCAGGGATGACTTATTTGCTATCACTTTCCATATACCTGTTTACCCCTGTATCTCGGGACCACTTCTGCCTCAATGCCCACCCGCAACTGTCCACCTCTGTACACAGTAAGGCAAGTACCCCGTGTTCCTTAGGAGGTTCAAGTGAACACATGCAGTTTAAGTACATGCTGCAATGGCCAGGGAAGGAGGAGGCTCCCTAAGTGGGTGCTTATCGGTCTGTGTCTAGGAAGGGACACACCCTTTCCTTAGTCTGAGAAAGATTGATTTAGAACCAATGGCTTTCAAATAGGTCTTTCTCCGAGGTGAAGGGTCTTGCTCTCCTAGCGGAGCCAAACTCAGTCTTCCCGTGCCTATTTGAACCACAGGGATGGCTCTGTATCTGGGGCTGTCAAGCTTGGAATTCCAGGAAGCGGAAGTAAAGGATCCAGTGAATCATGATACTTTGAAGGCCCGTGAAGCTTGGTCACTACAGGGAGCCTGGATGGTCATCAGGAAAATCCTACAATGTACCCTTTTATTTAAAAAAAATCAAAATGTCCATGCTCTGCTCAGCTGATGTCCCCTCCAGAGCTGTCGCACAGGTCCACCATCCACCACTCTTCCCTTTGGCTTCAGTGAAGCCCCCCTTGAAGGCAAAGCACCAGTTATTGTGGGTACTACTAGTTGGCCAAAACTGAGAACTTATTTTCTAAGACTCTTGAAGCCATGTTTCTTCTTGAAGTTGTGAATTTTGGTCTATTGTAATATATCAGGCCGGGCGGTGGTGGCGCACGCCTTTAATCCCAGCACTCGGGAGGCAGAGGCAGGCGGATCTCTGTGAGTTCGAGACCAGCCTGGTCTACAAGAGCTAGTTCCAGGACAGGTTCCAAAGCCACAGAGAAACCCTGTTTCGAAAAACCAAAAAACAAAAATAAAAATAAATAAAAAGTAATATATCAGGATAATTGTCTTAGGGTTTCTATTGCTGCAATGAAACACCATGACCAAAAAGCAAGTTGGAGAGGAAAGGGTTTATTTGGCTTACACTTTCAGATCATCATTGGAGGAAGTCAGAACAGGAACTCCAGCAAGGCAGAAACCTGGTGGCAGGAGCTGATGCAGAGGCCATGGAGGAGTGCTACCTACCAGCTTGCTTCCCCGGACTTGCTCATCTTATAGAACACAGGACCACCAGTCGAAGGATAGTACCACCCTTCATGAGCTGGGCCTTCCTCCATTGATCACTAATTGAGAAAATGTCCTCTTACAGCTGGATCTCATGGAGGCATTTTCTACACGGAGGCTCCTTCCTCACTGATGACTCTAGCTTGCGTCAAGTTCACACACAAAACCAGACAGTACAAACATCTATTAATTTGTTTCTATTGAAATTTATCTTCTTTGTCAGCGTGATTCACAATAGTTAAGATATGGACGCAACCCAAGTGTCCATCAATTGATGAGTGAGTACATTTAAGTGATGGAATATTATACATATTTTATAAAGAAAGAAGTCTGGCCTTTCCAACAACCTGGCCAGAACTGATAGACATTATGCTAAGTGAAATAAGTAAGTGAGATTTGGAATGATGCCTACTATCTAGCCTCACTGATAAGTGGAATCTGAAAACAGTTCAAGTGTAGACAGAGCTGAGAACTGTGACTCCTGAGGCTGGAGGGGATGGAGAGGACTGGGGGACGGTGAGGTACTGATCAAAGAAGACACTGCTTCTGTGTCTTCTGCCACATGCGCCGTGCGCTGATCGCAGGGGTTAATGATGTCTTGGGCATTTGAAAAATCACTGCGGCAGATTTTAAACCTGCTTACCACAAAAACCAATGGATCGGTGAGGTAATTGATATATTAGCTAGCTCAATTGAATCTCCCTGATTCTAAAGGCCATATGGTTCTCCATAGCAAATTAGGGAACCAGCCCCCATTTTAGAAAAGAGTTTATTTGTTCTACGAGTTTGTTCAAACGTGGCCGCCTAGGTCTACATCAGTAACAGGATGAAGAGGAGAGGGGTACTGCTCAGGGAACTTTCTAGAAGGGCAGCAAGAATGAGCTGAAGACGTCCAGGACAGTTATTTTGAAGGCGAAGCCATGGATTGAATTGTTCCCTAGAGTAGATGACAGATGTGTCCTAAGGCGGCACTGGGCGTTTGCCTTCCCCGCTGAGCCCCTCACCCGCACTCAGCTCTTTCTCCACAGGCGCCCTGCTCCTCAGCAGGAATGAAACCCTGACGGTTCTTTGCACTCAGGAATCCATTTTCCTTTAGAGTCGTCAGAAGGCTAGACTCATTAAACCAATCAGAACCGGGAAGCTGCGCTATTACACCTTCAAATCTGCAAGCTAGTCAGCAAGGGACGGCGTCTTCAGCCTTGCTACCGTCCTCTTGAGAAACTAGGTTGAGTGCGGAAGGCAAAAGGCGCCCTCAGAGGCCCAGGAGAAACACACGCATCTGAATTCATCCAGAAGACAGTGTGTTTGATTAGTTTTTTTGGTTGATTAGTTGGTTGGTTTTGCTTTGTTTGGTTTTGTTCTCCTAGCTCACGTCCTATAGGGTAGAACTTGGGGATGTCGATGGATTGAATAACAAATAGGGGACCAGTGAAGCTAGACAGTGAGTTCACTGTTGAGGGATGTTGCTAAGGGGGACACAGTCTAAGGACTCCTCCCTCAGCTGGTGCCCAGTGGGGCTAATCATATGGGGGTAACATGTTGCAACCAACCACGCCAGCTAGCCCAGGGCATGGTCCCTGCTCCCAGTGCCTTTAAACTCTGCTTTCTTCTCCCTGTCCTGGCGTTGTGCCATCTACTGGCGACACTCTATGCTGTACACTCCTGGTGCCATCTCTGTCCTCATTGTTGATGATGGTTATAATCACCTGAGAAGGAAGGCATGCACGGCTGTCCCCGGTCTTTCCTTGATGAATCCACAGTATTAAAGTATTAGAAACCGAATGTTTTTCTCTAATGGTATGCTGGTAATCAGACAGAGGCATTGGTGTCCACCTTCAGAGAGAAGGTCGCTGGAGTTGTAGATTGTAGAGCTTGCTTACGTGGTGAGGAAAATGTATCTGTGACTTAGTATCTGACTCGGCTTCCATTCTTGTGGTTTTTATGGGTCTTTATGTTTTGGAGATATTCTGCCGTCTTAGACAGCTTAGCACACAGTTGAAGGCACACACAGCTGGTGCATGATGCTATCACACTTGCTTTACCCTTTTATAACACCTTCCAAAGGAGGTGAGAAAAGCCCATAAGACTACAACTTAATCCTGTGAGTGGGATAAAGTTAAATTAAGTCTGGGAAGAGACACAATAATCTCTGACTTATAAATGGGGAGTTCCGATATAAAGTAACAATCAAGCATCCTCTTGCTGGCTCATTTTAAGTTTCTGATACCCAAATGCTGTGTAGACTCACTCACATACCCGGCATGCACTGGGAAGAGGAGGTGTGAGCTCACTCACATACCCGGCATGCACTGGGAAGAGGAGGTGTGAGTCCACTCATATACCCGGTGTGCACTGGGAAGAGGAGGTGTGAGCTCACTCATATACCCGGTGTGCACTGGGAAGAGGAGGTGTGAGCTCACTCACATACCCGGCATGCACTGAGAAGAGGAGGTGTGAGCCCACTCACATACCCAGCGTGCACTGGGAAGAGGAGGTGTAAGCTCACTCACATACCAGGTGTGCACTGGGAAGAGGAGGCGTGAGCTCGCATACCTGATGTGCACTGGAGGAGGTGTGAGCACACTCACATACCCAGTGTGCACTGGGAAGAAGAAATGGGAGCTTCAGTCTTCCTTGGCTGAACAGATAACAGATTTTTTTTTCAGCCACTTTCTAAAGTTCACTGTGCCTCTTGCTAAACGGCTCCCGTTATTCTGGCAAAATTCCTTCAGAAGAGCTCACACTTCTACAGTTCTCAGTCTAAAGGTGTCTGGCCCCATGTAGTGTCGTGCGTTATGGGGGGGGACATGTGGCAGGAGAGGAGGCCACTCCCGTCGTCCCTCCCTCTCTTTCCATAGCACGTGCGGTCCACCATCCCCACCCCACTTACAGCCTCTTATTTCCTCTTCTATGACCCCTTTGCCGCTTCTAGGCGTCTACATACATTCCAAGTTAAGCAACTAAAACTTCAAAACCATCACCGTATATGAGAGCACAAACAGTGTTTGACTTTCCGGGCCTGGGTCTCTTCTTTCAGAATATTTTCCCAGGTTCATCTGTTTTCCTGAAATTTTCATAATTTTCTTTTTCTTTCCATTTCGGTAAAATTCCATCGAGTAGATGGTGGTTTTTTATTACCCATCGGCTGGTAGACATGTAGGCTAAGTCCAATTCCTAGCTAGTAACCAGAGCAGTAATGGGTGTGGACGCACACGTATCTCTGTGGTGAGATAGAGTCCTTCATATATATGCCCAATTGTGGGGTGCCTGGCTCATACGGTGCCTTATTTCTAATTGTTTGGAAACTCTGTAGAATGATCTTCAAAATAGTTCACTTACTACAGTGCGTCAGAGCCCCCTTCTCCACATCCACGCCAGCGTTTCTGCTTTTGTTCTCCAGGTCCTAAAAACAGACACCGTGGTCCCTGCAGAAATGGCTACCTGGTGACTGTCAAACAGGTAGTGAACACAGTCCGGATACACTGGCCAGGGCATCATTCTCATCCTGGGTGGGACGGAAGGGACATCAAGAGATTCCATCACGCTACTTGAAGGGACTCTAGCCGGCCTGAGCGTGGCAAACGTGGCTCTGACAGGCCCTGCCCTTCTCCCCCGTTCCCTCTGCCTTGCTGAGACCTGTTCGATTATGTTCCTAAAACTGGCCACCAAGGTCTATTCCCTTATTTGGCCACCTCCTCCTTCTGAGGCTGAGTACCAAGGTCCAGCTATCAAAGTATTGAAGTCCAGCAATCAAAAACGCCCTTTGACTCACCTGCTTAACATGCCCAGTTAAAATTAACCACCGCATCCTAACACGGGGATTTCCCCTCTTATCTTTCTGAACTGCCGTTTTCCCACGGGCCATGTCTGTCTTCTCTCTAACCAGGGACAGTCCTTTGTCCCCCTGTAGGACAAAGACCCCTTACCCCTCTCCCTTGTTTCCTTCTCCTTCCCTGCTTCCTCTATCTCCTGTCTGCCTCTTATTCCCTACACTTTGCCCCTCTGGGGCAAATAAATCTCCTTTATGCTGAGAACTTGGTCTTGGGGATCCTCATACCAATCCCTTTCACTACCCATCATGTTGAACAATTTAAAATTGTTGAAACATTTTAAAATTTAAAAATTTAAAATTTTGAAATTTTCCACTTAGTGTTTTCAGACATGATTGCATATAGGTAATGAAGCCCCTGAAAGCAAATGGTGCCTACTCCAGTCAATAACTTCTACTTGAAAAAAAAAAAAATGCTGATTGAGTACATCCCATAATAGTCAGTACGTGAGGTAACGTGTGTTAGCTTGATTTGGCCATTCTGATGTGCACATGTTTCGAAACACCACGTTATATATAGCATTAACACAGCTTGTATTCAGCAATTCCAAAAACAGAAATAATGCTGACCTTAGAAAGACCACCAGACAATAATGACTACAGATGAACTTCTCATGTGTCTGCTCTGATGTCAAATCCAACGCAAATGATGCAGCTGCGGAGTTGTGATAGCCTGTTAGCGAGTGTGGCCCCCGAAAGCACAGGGGACCCTGGCTCGGCGTGTTTTATATCATATCTGATACCCAGGAGCCTGAGGAAATTGACATGGATCATCAAGGGCTTTGGGGTGCACTCTCTCCAAGCACCGGGCCACAGCAGCTGGAGATAGCATTCAGCGGTCTTGGTCTATGTGTGTTGAGTGGCTTAGGTTCAGCAGAGGAAACAGCAGAAGGCTGACTTGATATAGGTCTGTGTTCTGGTAAGCAAAGTACAGAGGGTCTCCTGAAACAAGGGACCGAAGAAATAAGGGCGAGTCAGGATCTTTAGGGCCGTAGATGGTCTTGACTATGCATCACAGTCCCCGGTGGGCTCTAAAAGCCTGTGGTAGCCTCACTCCGGAACAGAACGCGTGATTTAATTAGGCTAAGGTGGACCTGGGCCTGGCTGGCGCTAAGGCTCCCCAGGTGACTGTAAGAAGCCTTCAGGGCTGAGCAAAGCTCTGGGCTGCTCCTCTCGAGTGTGGTCTCCTGGCAGCCTCCCTGAGTATTTTGTAGAAATGTGCTTTCCTGTGCCCACCTCAGGCTGCTCGCTCTGAACACTGTGTACTTGGGCATGCTCTCTAGAAGACTCCAACGTACCCTAAGATTTAAGAACCATCAGACTGAAAGGGGAAAGCATATGTTATTGAGAGCTGAAGTGGCAGGGTGGGGGCAGGGGTGCAAGTGAGGCTATTGCGGGGATAGCTAACTGGAATCCAGTGGCTGGATTTGGAGTCTGGGGATCTGTGGTGGCGCAGAACTGACGCGATGATGTGGGGTATGCACAGACAGAGAAGGCGATAGGCTAATTAATACACAAGCTTTCAGGAAGCGCCTAGGAGTGGATTGATGCCCGGCGAGGATAGGGAAGCTCTGCGCAGAGGTTGTAGAGTGAGGATGGGGTGGTTGTTTAGAAACAGGTTCGCGCCTTGCAGACACTGCAGCGCTGCAGGCATTGCCGCCTTGCCCCTGGGTCCCTGTGGTCCTGCGCGCTCCTCCTGGAGACCTACAGAGAACTTGGGGACACTAGTAACGTTTCAGGGAAATTGTTCACTCTTCTTACTGCACAAACTATCTGACAGGAGCCGAGGAATGAGAGTGTTGATTTGAGACACCTGGTCACTTTGTAGCCACAGTCAGGAAACAGAGTGAGGCGTGCTCAGCTCTGTTTGCTTTACGTTCAGTCTGGGACTCGAGACCACAGAGCGGTGCGGCCCACATTTCCCCACTGCCGTTAGCCAAGTCTAGAAACTCCCCGCACCAACATGCCCGGAGGCTTGTCGCTTTGTGATTCTAGATAGATCCTGTCAACTGACCATCAGTCTCCACTGTCACAAGTGGTACCCACCAGGTGGGGTGGGTTGTGGAGGAAGAGGGCGAGTGGGCAGCAGAGCGAAGGTTCTAGGGGGAAATGAGAACTGCAGAGACAGGGGCGTACAGAGCAGAGAGGGTGGGGTGCAGCCTAACGAGGGGACCACACTAACCTCTGCGAGCCCCAGTTTCTTCACCACGACCTTGCTGTGCGCCTGAGGCGCGATGGAGCTCACCAGCCTCAGGGGTCAGGCTGAGGTCAGGGTTGCTGGAGCCCAGAACTCTTGGGCAGCACCGTCCTCAGTTGCTAGCTGCTGCTGGTCAGTTTTCCAGGCCTTCTTCCCTTTCCAGGCTTTTTAATCTCCTATTTGATGCTGGACCAAGGCAGACAAGCACTATGACCCTCAGCATCTTCATCAGTAGTAAACGGGGTGTGACCTGCAGAGCGGTGGTTGGTGGCTGGGCTGAACCAAGCACGATAAAAGCTAGTCTTCCGGTAGAGCCCAGCTGCTGACCGATCTCTGCCTCCACCTGTGCACCCCAGGGCTGGTCTCGTTCTTAGTCATCACAGCAATAGAAACCCTAAGGAAGACACGGGGCAGGGTAAAGTGGGGAGAGCCGTGACTTTTCCAGGCAACTTGCTACGGCTTCGGCGGGCAAGGAGCAGAGCCCGGGAGTCCCGTTTGCTGGGGTGTTCTAACACCTTACAGAAATCTCCTTGTCCACCGCCCCCGCATCGCAGCCACTCACACACACCTTCCCAAGGGTGCCAAGAGGACAGTTTGTCAGATGATCCCCAAGAGCCCAGGGGAGACTGGCGACGGTGTGGCTCTCACACAACGTCTTACCCTGTCCGTCACTAATGACCGGTTTGTACATTATACTCACCCATGAGAGGTTCTCAGCCACGACACTGTCCCTCCCAGCTCACGCCACACATCCGTGAAGTACAGTTGCTATGGGGACCGGCAAAGGGCTCCCAGAACAGGTGGCAGCGCAGGTGGTGATGAAGGTGGGGCGCATCTGCTGCCCTTCCCATCTGGAAGCTTCTGGAAGCCCCACCCCTCCACCCCGCTCTGCTGACTCTACCAGGGTGCACCTTTTCTAGGACCCAGTGAGCGTGTGCCGGGCCCCCTTGCCTGACTGAAGAGAAACTTTGCTGGGGAGAGCCCAGCAGGTGGATGCCCAGACATCAGTCCTGTAGCGAGTTGTTCAGAAAATCCCCATTCTCCCCTCTTCTGTCCTTGTGCCTTAGTTGGGGTCTCTATTTCTGCCACGAACACCATGACCAAAAGCAGCGAGGGGAAGAAACGGTTTGTTTCAGCTTATGATTGTAGTCCGTCATTGAGGGGAGCCCTGAAAGCTAAGGTGGGGAGGGGACGGGAAGGAGGGGGGGCTGGAATCATGCTGTTTACTAGCTTGCTTGCTCCTCGTGCCTCGGTAGCTGCAGCCCAGAGGTGGCACAGCCCACAGTGACCTGGGTCCTCCCATGTAAATCATCTATCAAAAAAGCTGATGGGGGTATCTTCTCAGCTGAGATTTCCTCTTCTCAGATGAGTCCAACTTGTGCCACACTGACAAAAAAAAAAAAAAAGACGAAAAAGCTAATTAACATAACTACCACACCTTGAAGATCTCGAATTGGATTTAAGGGACTGTTAATAGCGAAAATAAAAATCCTGTTTTGAAAATTATGGTGAGTGGCTGTTGGAGAATTTATGAAACAAAAATTGCTCCAGGGTTTTAAGTACACTTTATTTTCTTCATTTATGTATTCTTTATGGAGAGGGGAAAAAAAAAGGATGCTGCCCAGAGCGGCTGTGTAAAAACTATGTTTACAGACGTACTCTCCTAAGGTGTTGGTATACTGTTAACACACATTAAAGTCACCCAGTAACAAACTAAAACTACATCCTTTAATTAGATGTCTTTCCCCAAGCGTGGAACCAGCACGGGGCATTGTTCCTACCAGGAGCTACCCTTGGGCCCAGGTGAGTCTGAGTGCCAGAAATTCCTCGCTTGCAGGGAAAGGGCTCAGAGTACCTTGCTGTGGTGACAGCGCCATCTGGTGATCCTTCGCGGTATTAGGGAAGCGAACGGCCCTGAGCATTCTTCCGCGTGTCTGTCCCCAGAATCGTCCTCGGCAGTCAATGAAATTGGCGTCTCCCCAGGGTGCCATAGGAGTGTGTCTAGGGCTCTTTTGCAGGTAGGGAGGAGAGGGTAGGTTTAAGACCTAGCAAGAAGTTTCATCTCTCTGGCTTAAGTAAAGACGTGTTCGTCTGCCTGGGTTTTCTACGGAACCAATTTACCGGCGAGGCCAGGAGGAAAAGCCACCTAGCTTTTCTGGGTGACAAGAAAACAGTAGCACTAGATAGGAGACCTTTCAGAATTGTCAGCTATGCCCGAGGCCTGACGCCTGGCTACCTCTGGGAATAGACATCTCAGAGAGATATGTCAGAGCGCTCCATGCTTTAATGTTTCTGTCAAAGAGTGTAGGTCAATGTCAGCGTTCTTGAATGCAATATTTATGGGCCTCCCTCTTGCCTGGCATTATCTTGTTTTCAGGAAGACATGGCCAGCACTGTCTGAGAACACACTCAGTGGCCTTTAGATTTGATATGCTCCCACTTGAGTGACAGCTGGGTTTGTTAATTGTGACTGCTGTAGACCTGAGAGAAAAATCTAATAAAGAGATTTATCGATCCACTTACAAAGGAGAGGCCCGGGAACTCCTTGAGACACCAAATGAGCTTGAGGCCTCTGGCAGAGAAGACGAAGAACAATCTGAGATACACGATAACTCAGCTGCTCGCCTGGATGGGCACTGAACATCTGATTAACTTGGTAGACATTCAGGATTTGGTATAAGTACATAGAAACAAAATCTGCCACACTTGGTAGAGGACTGGGGATGCCAAGCTGTCTTTGGAGAGGCTGGACGTTAGGAACTTCCCTTCGGGGGCACAGATCTCAGCTCTCTTACAAGCGTTACTATACTTTCTGTTCACAAGCCCCATGTGCTTATTACGTCAAGTGAAAATAGGACACATGCCAAAAAAGATCACCCCTATCGCTGGCGGTAGCTCACAACCGCTTCCAGGTGTTTTCTGTTTGTTAGTTGAGTGTTTTTTTTAAATATTTATTTATTTATTATGCATACAATATTCTGTCTGTGTGCTGGCCTGAAGAGGGTACCAGACCTCATTACAGATGGTTGTCAGCCACCATGTGGTTGCTGGGAATTGAACTCAGGACCTTTGGAACAGCAGGCAATGCTCTTAACCGCTGAGCCATCTCTCCAGCCCAGTTGAGTGTTTTTTTAAGTGGGGCTTGGTTTTGTTTCTTCAGCTCATTAGTTCCCCTTCCCCCTTCCTCCTAGATTTTATTTTTCTCAATTGCATGCAAAAACACCTTGAGCCCCCCCCAAAAAATATTAAACGGGAAGGCCCAGAAACCAGCAGTGCAGAAGTTTGAAGTTGCGTGTGGCTCCAGTGTGCTGGCCTCCTGTCCCACCCCTGCCCAGGATGTAAATCACCCTCAGCCCAGCTTGTCCGTTCCACCTGGCAGGCAGTGGATTAGCTGCTCCTCGGGTTAGCTCATAAAATGCCATAGTCTCACGCTGATGAGTTCTAACAGACTTTTTTTTTTTAATAGTCGCAGAGCACAAGAATAGCTTTAGTGAGCCAATGAGAAGCTACAAAATGCTTCTTCTAAATAAAAAGTGAAAATATATTAAGGGAGACACCTTATCCATGAAAATTTTCTCAGAGTATATTTCAATGTATTCAATATCAGAATAATTTGATATTGTTATTGTGTGATGTTGAGGAAGCTCTTGAGTTCTCAGCCTGGGTCGCGGTCCACCTGAGCTCAGTGAGTAAGCCAATCCCCCGGCCGGGCTCCTGTTGAACGTGGTATTCCAAGCTTGAATCTCTAGCTTCCTCTGGTGTTTACCTGTGAACAACTAATGAATAAGCACGGGGACGGTCTTCCTCTTTATTCTCACTCGTCCCTGTCCTTTTCCGTGGGCAGGCCAGGTCTTCTTCTTCCTCTCAAGCCCACGCTCAGAGCCACCCTTCCACACTTCTCTGTACTGAGCTTGGCAGAAGTCTCTGGAGAGCTGAAGATTAGCAAAACAAGCAGGGATTTCTTTCTTTCTCTAAGTGCTGGGTTGGAACCTCAGCCTCACATGCCAGGCAAGCAAGTTTCTCCCCTGCACCTCACCTCCAGCCCCGCTGATCGCTCTTTACCGCACCCTATCTATCTCCTCTCCAGCTGTCTGACCTCTCCCCAGCCTTTAGCTGTGGCCTGTCAGGTACCGGATAATCCTGCGTCTGGCTCCGCAAGACCTGATTCATTTCTCTAGAATAAAATGGAATGCTGTTTTATCTTGAAATGTGAGTGCTTGGGGTTGGCCAGATAGCACCATGGTCAAGAGCACCAGCTGTTCATCCAGAGAACCCAGGTTCTGTTCTCATGGTGGCTCACAGTTGCTTGAAAGTCTAGTTCCAGGGGATCCAACGCCCTCTTCTGGCCTTCATGGTCACTGCACCCGTGCAGTGAACAGAGATATATGTAGGCAAAATGCTCACACACATTAAAAAATACTTTTCAAAAAGATTTGAGAGCTCTAAGGAAGGGTACTCACTAAATAGTTATGAATTATAATTATGTTTATATGAACTAACACAATGGCTTCCTTGTTTCCCCCTTCCCCTTTCTCCCACTCTTCCTGTTTTCTTCTTTCCCTTTTCATGTAGTTTCATACACACACACACATACACATGCATACACATATATGCATACACAGATACAAATACACATGTGTATATATATGTATATATACATGTACACACATATAGAGACACACATACATACACAAACACACAGGCATGCTTGTGCACACAATACACATATACATGTGCATACATATCTACATACACATATACACACATGCACACACATACATGTACACATACATACATATATACACACATATATATAAACACACATACATACAGACTCACATGTGCACACATGCACA
>NW_004949118.1:4256122-4268587 GCF_000317375.1 Microtus ochrogaster | reverse complement strand
CACATACATACATATATACACACATATATATAAACACACATACATACAGACTCACATGTGCACACATGCACACACATACATAAACACACACAAGCATATGCGCACACACACACACACACACACACACAGACTTCTTTCTCCACCCCAGTTCTAAGTCCTCCAAAGCAGCCGCTTTGTTAGCTCTTTCTTCTGCTTTGTCTCCATATTCCTAAGTAAAATGCATTCTTTGGTTTCCACTGGCGTTTGAACCGCCTGTGACTACTAAAATCTACAGGTTTCCAAGTAAGTCTTCAGCCACAATGCCCAGGATTTGCATGTGTGGACATTAAATCAGCTCTAGGTGGCTTACACTGACTGATACACCAAATAGTGTGAGAATTGGTGCGCTGTATTGTATAGGGAATAATAAGAAACAAAAGCTGTGTGTGGCCAATACAGATGCAATGTTTTCCCTGGTATTTTCAGTCCTCAGCCATGGATGCGCACTTGCAGGTGAGGAGGGCCACCCGCACTGGCATGCTTGATTTCTGTCTCATGTTTAGTTTCTGTTTCCGAAGGCAGAAATATAAACCTCTACCTTTCTACCCTCATCTACATAAACACACACAGAGGATTTACATAGTTAACAATAATTATTCAAGCTGAGTCATAGAGTATAATAGTTACATTACTCTTTTGTGACTATTTTTTTTTTTTTGAGGGAAGGTCTTACTATGTATGCCAAGCTAGCCTAGAACTCATCGTATAGCCCAGGTTGGCCTTGAACTCATGATCCTCATCTTGGCCTCTGGAGTGCTTCTATTATAGGTGTATACCACCATGCCTGGCCCATAGCTCTTTTGCTATAGTTTTTTTTAAATATTTATTTATTATTTATTATGTATACAATATTCTGTCTGTGTGTATGCCTGCAGGCCAGAAGAGGGCACCAGACCTCATTCCAGATGGTTGTGAGCCACCATGTGGTTGCTGGGAATTGAACTCAGGACCTTTGGAAGATCAGGCAATGCTCTTAACCGCTGAGCCATCTCTCCAGCCCCTAGTTTTGTTTTTTTTAATCAGTTGCTAACTTACGCTCAAATCTTTGCCGTTCCTATTCCCCAGTCTGCTCAAATGCCACAGGCTGGCCTCTTTCGTCCTTCCTCCTTGGGCCTTCTCCTAACTCAGCCCTCTTCACCCTTGGCCTCTTCCCTGGCACCCTCCTCGCCTGCCTGCATTTCTCTCTCTAGGCGGATTCCTCGGTTCTCCTCACGGTCCACCCTCTGACCTGAGGAGGAGACACCTCTTAGTAGCTTTCTTAGAAAGAGTGCATGGAAAACAAAATCTGGGCCCTGTACCCGTAAAATGCCCTTGCCAGTTACACTACTGAGAGCCCACCCTCGCCATACCACCCACCCCTCATCACTCCCAAAGTGCCTGTCTTCAAATACCACTAACAGATGAATGGGGTAAGTTTCCCACCCCTGAAATCGCGGGGCACATATTGAAACCACAGCAGCCTCCTGTGCAGATTTTTGGTGAAGGGGTGGAGAGAGCCAAGGGTGAAGAGAGACTGCCGTGGTGGCCAAGAGCTGGCCTGGACATGGTAGAAATGGTACCCTTAAAGAGCAAAGAATAAACTCAAGGTGTGCTTTAGGAGATCCACTAGAACGTGGTGATGGATTGGATGAAAATGAGGACTCTAGCCCAGTCCGGGCCTCTGACTTTAGAGCTGGGGGGGGGGGGGTTGTGCCGTGTTTATTCCCAAAGGAAGGAGAAAGACTGGTTGTGCGGGGAGGCCAAAGCTCTCGGTTTGCAGTTTTCAGAAGAACATACCTGAAGATGGGGGAAGACGCCGAGTGGGTGCAACCATTGAAACTCAGATGCCACATTTGTGAGACAGATTGAGTAAAATAATCTCAGTGCAACACACACACACACACACACACACACACACACACCATGCACAGCCACTCCCCCGCCTGCCAACACCCTGAGCTAGGCAGTGTCTCCACGGACTCTCAGAGGACAGGTCTGGAAGAAACAGCTGCGTAATAACAGAGTCAAGGGAACTCAGGCAACCCCCCGAGGAGGAGAAAGCGTGAGAAGGTGGCTTCAGCATGCCTGAGCCTTGAAGGACATGGTTAACTACTGAATTGCGTGTCTATGGAGAAAAGAAAGCCCCTGACCATTTGCTTCTCTGGACACTTTTTGTTGTTGTTGTTGTTTGGTTTGTTTTTGTTTTCTTGTTGTTTTGGTTTTTTGGTTTTGGTTTTTTTGTTTTTTGTTTTTTTTTGGGGGGGGGGGGGTTGGTTTGGTTTGGTGTGGTGTGGTGTGGTTTTTCGAGACCGGGTTTCCTCTGTGTGGACCTACCTAGCGATCGTGAAACTCGCTCTGTAGACCAGGCTGTCCTGGAACTCACAGAGATCTGCCTGCCTCTACCTCTTGAGGGTGGGTCTGCGCCACGCCCGGCTGACTCAAGCTTGCCCCCTAGTGGTGGAGTCTGTCTTATGGGAACAAAGACGGCAGGTCTTGATAAAGGCCCATCTGAGGGCAACCATGAAATTCCTTCCCGCCCACAGTCACATGTAGAGAGCGACTGAAAACCCAAAGGAGAGTCTTCTAAAAGGCAGCTCCTATTACCTGCCACATACTGTAAGTGGGTGGCTGGATTTGGCCAGTGAGAGCAGTGTGGGTGTGGAGGGTGGGGCGAGTGAGGTGTGTTTGCGCATGCGCGTCTGTGTATTGAGCCATCACACTGTGGAGCAAGAGCGTTGGCCCAGGCGCTAAAAACACTCGGGAGGCAGAAGCAGGCTGATCTCTGTGAGTTCGAGGCCAGCCTGGTCTACAAGAGCTAGTTCCAGGACAGGAACCAAAAAAGCTACGGAGAAACCCTGTCTCGAAAATCAAAACAAAACAAACACACACACACACACACACACACACACACACACACACACAAACACTGCTCTTGCAGAGAACCTGAGCCCGCATTTTGGGTGGTTCACAACCACTTGTGTATGACTCCAGAGCAAGGGATCAGGAACCCACTTCTGGCCTAGGCAGACCTGCATTCAAGTGCTCAAACCCACACACATACACCACAATGGGAAATCCTCTAAATTTCTTTTGGAAAAAAACATTGCATGCCACACTGAACCCCACTAATAACGTCGTTAGTACATGCCAACGATTTAAAACTCAGTTGGACATGGTGGCTCATGCCTTTAAGTCCCAGGAGGCAGAGGCATGAGGATTTCTGTGAGTTTGAAGCCAGCCAGGTCTGTATCGTGAGACTGTCTTGAAAATAAAAGGCCGGGCGGTGGTGGCGCACGCCTTTAATCCCAGCACTTGGGAGGCAAAGGCAGGTGGATCTCTGTGAGTTCGAGACCAGCCTGGTCTACAAGGGCTAGTTCCAGGACAGGCTCCAAAACCACAGAGAAACCCTGTCTCAAAAAACCAAAAAGAAAAGAAAAGAAAATATAAGGAATTTAGAAGCCCACTGGAAACTAATGGTATCCAGTTGACAGGTGATTCTGTCATGTGACATCTGTCATGTGACATGTTCTTGAAACATACTGAAACAGTCAGTAATGTAACTGTGGGGGGGGGGGGTTAAAAAGGAGTCCTCTGTCTCGGCAATTCTCCGATTCTCTGGGAGGCGCCAAACACGAGGTCCCAGGTTTGCCCACGAGTATTTACAGCGCACTGTGGCTCAGAGCAGTGAACCCAAACAACAGGGAGTGCCGGCCAAATTATGTCATTCGTACAAGAAGCAATTTGCTGTCACCTTTTATTATAAGATTGGGTGGGTTTCCCCAACTAATTTCTTTTTCTCATCAAGATAAGTAAGTTTTCTGCCCCACTGGGTATCAGGCTAATTCCCAGCTTCTCTGTGTATTAAAAATGAATTTAGAAACTACAATCAGATTAAAAAGGGGGGACGTGGTGCTTACTCAAACAATTTTGCCTTAAACAATTTAATTTTCAAAACTGCAGCGTAAACAAAAAGCGCACGAGACGGTTTTAATTTTCAAATTACATGGTTCTAAAAAAAAAAACACCGCCCGGGAAGTTGGAGGCCAGGAAAAGTCCTCGACTGTGAGTCCTAGCTAATTGTGTGGGATGGTGTTCGAGGAAGCTCTGCTACCGAGGTGCCTTTTAGAGACTGTACTAAGTTGTGCCTCAGTGCCGCCTAGATACAGCCTCAGTATGATTTTCTCGCAAATGAGGAAGCCGTCAGCTTGGTTGCGCGGTATGGCTAGAGCATTGCGCTCATTTAGCATGAGACAAACTACGAGACATACAAAAACGGGTGAACATGCTGTGGCTAGCTTTGTTCATTAGGGGAAGGGATCTGCTGTGCGCTTATTACAAAGCAAATGGAGCCACACCAAAGAATGAAGACCACGGGTGGGTTGTGTTGGCTGGAGATAGCATGGTTGGTATGCGATGCTCACACAGTCTTTTCCTCTGTTCGTTCCCATGCCCTCGATGTCACCTGCAAACTCAGCCCCCGACACACGTCACTAGTACGGTTGAAATTGTTCCCTCTGGATAGATCATTGGCAGCTTCTCTTGCCATCTCATAGCTTGCTCCTGATCATTAAAGTCTGCATAATATTCCGAGCTAGAGCCACGCCCATACTTGCTAAACTACCTCTGATACCTGAGCCAAGTGTTTATTTTTTAGCTACAAATGAGGGTGCCGGGGACAATGTGTATGCCTGGCTTCATCGCTAATGACTTCCTAAGGATACATTTCCAAACTCAAACCGGATGTGTCAGGAAATGGTGCACACATTTGAATTTTCCCCTTTACTCATACAGCAATTTTAGCCAAAATGAAACAAAGCGCACCCGAACTGAGTGGTGGATGCAGAAATTCCCCTGCACCCCTGCCCTCGCATGCACGGGATGTTCCCTTAGTAACAAATGGAGTATTTCTACTTTTCGATTTCGTGGTCATCGTGGCTCTGGGACAGAGCAGCATCTAGGAACTCCTGCATTTGATGGAGTGGACACAGGAGCTAGTGCCGCATTTTCTGCAGGTTGGCATTTCCCCTTTGCTGAGGTGAATAACTCCTTCTGGTAACAAGGCTAGCAATGTCAAGTAAACAGCTTCCCAGGACCCAGATGGGAGCAGTTCAGAAGAGAGAAGGCAAGTGCCTGCCGATGACAGTGATTTCCACTACGTTTTCCTCTTTCAGTCAGTCAGCCTCTGCTGAAGGGTCTTCAGCAGGACGTAGGCAGCCAGCAGCCCTGTAGAGGAGGTAAAGGGGCATTTTAAATGTAAGTGAGGCGCTGAGGGCGGGGAGGCTAGGCAGCTTGGTCAGGCTTCCTCTGACTAGGATGCTCCCCTGGGCCTGGTTTCCTCTGAGAAGCGTTTCCAGGATTGCTAGAGTAGGCCCTAGCTGTTTGTGCTGTCTTTCAGTTTTACAGAGCCTATTTTGCATATAATATGGTTCGCTCGTTTCCAGTATAGAACCCAACTCCCTGATTGTTGACAGAGGTTTCTGTCCCACCTGGTCCTGCAGCTGTTCCGTCCCAAAGAAATACACAGAAGTCTACATTAATTACAAACCCAGTAGCTCAGGCTTCTTATTAATTAAGATTTACTGGCCATCCATCTCCTCTGGAGAACTGTGTGGTTGACTCTCTTGACTCTTTAATCGGGTCGTTGCACTGCTGCTGAGTCATGGCTGTTCTTTCTAAAGGATTTCACAGCATTTTCAACCCAGTCTATGGTTGAGACAGGATCTCTCTACATAGCCCTGGCTGTCCTGGAACTCACTATGTAGACCAGGCTGGCCTTGTACTCACAGAGATTTGCCTGGCTCTGCCTCCAGAGTGCTGGGACTACAGAAGTGTGTCCCTAGGCCCAGCTTTCTTGATAGAGAGCTTTGATATAGAAAACATTTTAATATTTTTGAAGAACAATTTATTAGCCCTTTTTCTGTCACTGTTGCCTGAGCAGTTAGTGGGAAAAGCATTGCTCTTTTGAAAAACAAAAACAAAAAACAGAGAAGTGTGGTGTTGCACACCTTTAGTCCTAGTAACAGGGAGGCAGAGGCAGAAAAATCTTTGTGAGTTTAAGGCCAGCCTGGTCTGCAAAGTGAGTTCCAGGACAGCCAGGGCTACGTAGCGAGACTATGTCTCATGAATAAATAAATAAAGCCAGAGAAAAATAGTCAATTTATGAAAAACAAGAAAACAAAGCTACCTGATGCCATGATGGGAACCGAAACCCTTTCTCTGTGATTAGCTTCTCTAAATACTGAGTTATTTCCACCATGTCTCTTGGTATGGGTTAAATGTCAGTTGCTGCTACTGACTGTTTGAGATGCAGCTAGCATGTCAGACAGACTGAGGTTCAAGCACTTGCCTGTTCCAGAGCTCTGTGTCCTGAGATCTGAGAGGCGTGTTTATTTGAGAAGTCTTTTCGGTTCCAAGTGACAGGAAAGTAATTTAAAGCAGCTTAGCTAGAAAAGGGAAATTACTGGTTCATGTGGCCACCACACGGAGGCGAGGAACCGTGGCTTTAACTAGAGGCAGATCTCTTCTTTCCTCCTTGTTTTCCTCTCTACTGTGACCCGGATGCTCATTTCCCCACCCCTGCTGGATATGCCAAAATCCCAGCCCTCGCTGTAATGGGAGGTGGTGCCTTTAAGAGGTGTTCAGCCACAGTCCTGATGATGGTTATTTGTTTCCTTATAAAAGAGGCTGAGAGAGCACCCTCACCTTCCATGTGATGTTATCAGCGAAGACGAGCACCTATGAACCAGGAAGCAGCCTCTCCTTAGACAGTCTTTCCGTTGGCACCTTGATTTAAGACTTCTCAGCCCTTGGCACTGGAAATAGCGTCTTGTGTGGCGTGTTTATAAACCGCCCAGTTTCTAACAGTGTGGGCAGTAAAAATCCTCCCCGTCTCTCATTCTTTAAGTATCCTGGCTTTGGTTTAGACTTCCCTTTACCAGTTGGCCCCATTCCTCTGTATTGTGTGTAACTTCCTTTGTGTGCAGGGCTGGTGAGGGGCGGGGTGGTCATGAACTCTTGTTGCATAACATCTTACTGTATTGTCCAAGTCCCAGTGATTGCTGCTCAGGTCTCTTTGGATCACGTGCCCATCTCTGAATCAGTCTCCATGGCCAGGGAGAGGGACCACTCTTGACTGATGGGTCATTGATTTGGGAGTCTGCTTGTGTGCAGTAAATCCACATAGACACATAGAACATGCCCTAAACACTGTGAACACACAATTGAACATGTACATGCCTGGTTTCCTTTGGTGATAACAGTCTCTGTTAAATTTGGTAGGATGTTTCTCATTTGATAAGGAATTTTTTTTTAGATATAAATGAAAACATTATACTCTTGTAAGATAAAGACTTTTTGACTCATGGAAATTTCCAATAGAAAAAAAAATTTTTGACAGGATTTTGACATTGGGGGTGGTAACTTTATGGATGGAAAGAAAGTTTATGTGTGCACACAGTGGGACCAGAATAAAGACCAGCACACAAAAATAATAAAATAAGAGTGCTCATGATTCATCTTTCAGAAAGCAACAATATACAAAAATGGTAATGAACGTGGCTTTAAGAAGGGAAGCCCAGGCTAGTATAATACCACATGCCTTTGAAACCCTCACTTGGGAGGCAAAAGCAGGCAGATTTCCATAGGTTTGAGGCCAGCCCAGGCTACACAATGAGACTCACTCAGAGAGAGAAGGGGGGGGACTTGATCCAGGCTACAATGCCTGTGGGAACCGTCATGGGGCAGACAACCACATAATCGGCAAGCGCTAGCATCCCCCCCATCTCTTCCAAGGCCGCCACCAGTGCAGTCTTCAGACAGGACAGGAACAGAGGGGTTCTGGGTTCCAAAACTGTGAGCCCAAAAAGGCTAATCGTCTCATTGATGTAAGCTAAACAGAAATACGAAGGCCGGAAAGGAAGGTCTGACTGTTGGGTGAGAAGTGTCCATGTTTGGGAATGATCCAGTGTGTCTGTATTTGGGCCCGTGATGGGAGAGTGACAGGACACAGGGGGCAGGGAACAAAGAGCTAGGAACAGGTATGGTCTGAATGACAAGAAGATACCAGGGAATTCCCAGCACAGGAATGGCAGCTAGAGATTTCGTGGTGGTCTTTGGGAAAGGGAGAGACTGGAGGCACAGCGGCCTTCTCGACGGGGAAAGGCACTTGGTTCTGATTTGCTACAGAAGACGTAGGATGGAGAAGACCCGGTTTTGAGGGAGGTCTTCTGTGCCCTCAGAACCCAGCAGGGGAGAGAACAATGGTGATAGCCATCACTGTACTTCCAAATGGTGCAGGGTTGGAGGCACGGTCCCTCTAATCCTATGCATGCTAGACCCTGCACATTCTGTTCTGTTATCTTCTCAACAGGAAACTTCCAGCTGATTGCAGATCCAGCTTCGTTTGAAACCGTGGCTGACTTAGTCCGTTCTGTCCGACTGCCCCAGAGTCCCGAGACTCACAGAAGTCCTCCCTGTTTCCAGAACTTAGTTCCCATCTCCACAGATGATTGGCCCCTGATGGTGAAGAAAAGAGAAATGCTATCCTTAATCGGCCTCGAGGAGAGTCATGGGAGGAAGCTGCTGCGTTGTGAGGTGAGGAAGACGGACCCTCCCCTGAGGCTGCTCCTGCCCATGAACTGCAGGGGTCACTTCCAGGAGTGCCCGGATGACCAGTTCTACTCCATTGACACCATCGTGAGGTGGAAGCTGCTTGCAGGGAGGAAACGCAAGGTTCGGATGGAGGCAGGATACCGTCTGAGGCTTCTTAACCCCCTGGTTCCGGCACACTTTAGTGGCCATCTAGTTCTGCACCCCTACTTCTCGGTGAAGGCATACCTGCCAGGTAAGTGGGGGAAAACAGTCTGGTTCTGTTGCGAGAACAAGAAACCTTGAGGCTGAGGTAAAGCTATAAAGAAACGAGCCTTTATAGCTCCTAGCCTTGGAGATTGAAAGCCCAAAACGCATGGCGCCAACTTTGGCAGGGACTTTGTGGCAGGTGGCACCATGGCAGAGCTCTTGCAAGAGAGAAAGACCACGTCTTTGCAAGACAAGAAGCCGCAGCAAGGAGGCAGTATAGCCGTTCTATAACTTGACGGGTGCTACTAGAACTAGCTCCATCCCGCTGTGTCCAATCTCACCTCTCCAGGGACCAGGTTTTCGGAACAAACACTCTTGCAGGACAGGCTCAGATCATACTCAAACACCCATGCCGCGGGCAACAAAAGCGAGGACGCTGCCCCCTACAGGCATAGAAGGGCATTTGCTTCAAGGACTTGGGCTGAACAGCAGTGGCTGTAGACTGTGCAGGCAACTTTTCAAGGTCCAAAGATTTGTAAATCGATGGATTGAGGAACCCCAGGAATAGACGCAAAGATTCCATTTTCAGAAAATGATCACGTCTTACCTCACTGGCTCCTCGTCTTGATTTATGGAAAACTATTAGACGCTGGAGACACCCCCCCCCAGGTGATTTATCCTATTAGTTACACATCCACTCCATCCCATGGCCCATTATTATATCCTTATCATCATACGCATTTAAACACACTCCTGCAGTAAACCTAAGATGCTCTAATTTGATTCCCTTAATAAATATCCATACCATGTCGACAGTCAGATGGACCGTAAGCAGATAAAAAAAAAAAAGTCTCTCCTTTGCGTGGATTTATCATTGATATATTTCCTTATATGTCATCATAAAAGCTAGTTCCTCACCACCCATTAATTTTATGGTTTTGTTTATAGTCCACGGGAAAGCCAGACTCCAGTGCACTTTTCTTTCTTCTTGTAGACTGTACCGCGTTATGTTCAGTGTGAATTTACAACAGCCTTCAGATTCCGCCTGCTGGAAGATCCCTTTCAGTAGGCAAGGCTTGTAAAAGACTAATTTCACTCCATGGCGGGACTCGAGGAGGCGTGGTTTCCTTTGTTGTTGGGTTTCCCACAGAAGTTTTGCTTTGGCTTGTCCAGCTTCAGCTTTGCTTATCGGTTGTACGTAGTACTGACCGCGACACGTTCCCCCAGCCCTTACTCCAGGACGTCTCCATAGTTCATGTCTTTTATCCTTCACCTGCTCAGTCTTCCGAGCAATGACAACAGCTGTGAGTATCACAGGAGCGGTTGGTCTAGCCGTCCCCAAGGGGACCTTGGGAGTAAGGACTGGGTCTCTTACCCATGTGCAGTTGTGTGGCTGAATCAGCTCACCTCCAATCCAGCCTTCTTGCTAACCCGTTCTTGCTGAGCCGTTCCTTGCTTTGCCTCGCTCTGGCTTCTGAAGCTCACAGCACACAGCTTCTACCAAGATGAATGGATTTTGTTTATCGCTAAAACTATGAGGTTGGACTGAGCCTGTGGTTTGGTGGCAGATCATGTGCTTAGCATGTAGGATGCCCTGGGTCCCATCCTAGCAGTGGCTCAGGGTAAGAGCACTGCATTAAATTCCCAGCACACAGAGCAGTTCACAATGGTGTGTAACTCCAGTTCCAAGAGACCTGACGCCTTCTTCTGGTTTCTGTGGGCATTGCACGCATGTGGGGCACAGTTATAAATGCAGGCAAAACACCCATATGCATAAAATTTTGTTTAAATTATTTTAAGTGAAAATAAATAAAGTGGAACTGATTTTCGAAGAGACAAAAATTGAAATACCCTTCAATTTTAAGTGTACTGATATTTAATTTTTATTTTAATAAATAAAGCTTGCCTGAAGTTCAGAGAGTAAAACAATCACACTGGCCAGCCGTACAGACCACGCTTCAATAACTCACACCTTTAATCCCAGTAGCTAAACTAGCTTGCCATAGAAACTGGGTGGTGCACGCCTTTAATCCCAGTGGTGCATGCCTTTAATCCCATTCAGCCGCACAACTGCACAGTCCTTACCCCCAGGGTCCCCTTGGGGACGGCTAGACCAACCGCTCCTGTGATACTCACAGGATTATAAAATGGGAGGAGTCAGCTCTCAGACACAATCTCAGGCTGAGATTCCTGGAGGCAGAATCGCCATTTTGGACTGAGGTCAAGGTAAAAGCTGGCTGCTTTGCTTTTCTGATCTTCAGGTTGAACCCCAATTTCTGTCCCTGAGTTTTTATTTAAGTTTTCATTTAAGTGTGACTCTATCCATGTTCCTGTCAGTCTGGCTGCTTGAGAGACTTAGAAACAGGGTCATTTGAGCCCAGGAGTTTGGGGATAGCCTGGGGAACAGTAAGATTCTACCTCACAAAAGTATTCTTTGTAGAGCTGGAGACGTGACTTCGCAGTTAAAAGTACTTGTTGCTCTTCCAGAGGAGCTAGGTTTGATTTCCAGCACCCATGCAGCAGCTCACAACCACTGCAACTCCAGTTACCGGGGTCCAACATCCCTTACTGGCCTCTGCAGGCACTAGACATGTGTGTGGTGCACAGACATATATGTAGACAAAGCAACCATACATATAAAATAAATAAATCTTTTAAATTTTATATTTTTTAATTTTTAATTAATGTCACCCACAGATAAAATGTACAACGCATTTGAACAAGCCCTTAAGTCCTGGGCTATCAGCACCATCCACTGAGATATCTAGATGACAGTGACTGTGGACCAGGCTATGGCCTAAAACACTTAACTGTGGAGTTAGTCCCAGAAGGACTAAGTTTGTCAAAGATTAAGGCCAGGTTCCTATAACAGCTTCTGAAAGTGACCTAACTTGGTATTACCAGCTGATAGAGATCCCTGAACAGCAAATCTCCCCTTTGGCACAGGTTTCTGGCTAGAGTTCTCAGCACCAGAGTGAGGCCAGGGCTATCTTCTTCACTGGGCAAGAGAGGATGACAAGAGCCTTGTGACACAGGTTGTAACTGTGGCCAGGGGTGCTGCATACATCAGCTGATGTGAGCTAGACTTACCAAATAGTGAGGCCAAGAGAGACGGGTCACTGGTTCACAGCACTGGCTGCTCTTCCAGAGAAACTGGGTTTTGTTCCCAGCCCCTGTCTCAAGCCACTCACCTGTAGCTTCAAATCCAAGGATGCAAAGCCTGGCTCCTGTGGGACCACAGACAGATATGACATATATTCACATATATGCACACATGTATATAAACATAAATAAGTCTTTTTAAAAAAAAAAAACCGAAGTGATTATACTAGAAATTAACTGAGAAATTGAAACCACGTTCACTTGCTTTAGAATAACAGCAATAAACCTATTTTAGCTTCAAAAACTATTATTGATAGGCCAGCAAGCTAGCTCAGAGGTTATAAAAAGGATACATGTAAAGCCGGGCGATGGTGGTGCACACCTTTAATCCCAGCACTCAGGAGGCAGAGGCAGGCGGATCTCTGTGAGTTTGAGACCAACCTGGTCTACAGAGCTAGTTCCAGGACAGGCTCCAAAGCCACAAAGAAACCCTATCTCGAAAAAAAGAAAAAAAAAAAGGGGATACACGTAGTTAAACCTTCTGGTCAT
>NW_004949118.1:4253594-4256021 GCF_000317375.1 Microtus ochrogaster | reverse complement strand
GGGCTGAGGGGGGAGGGCTGAGAGGGGAGGGCTGAGAGGCATCTGCTTGCTTCTTGCACTGTCTGTAACTCTCGTCGTGGAGGTTTCAATGCCCTCTTCTTGCCTCCACACATGGGGTACACTCATACATGCAGCCAAACACTCATGCACATAAACAAAAATACTTTTTTTTATTTATTTAAGCAAAAGAAATCTCTGCAAGCCTGTGCTCCCAGGGCTTGGGAGACTGAGGCAGGAGGATGCTGAGTTCAGGCCTATAGCCACACTCTGACAGATTCGTACTCATTCTTCTGAAATACGGTGATGTAGAAATACGTCTGTCTAAGCCTTCCTTTCTGGCTCCAAGCAGATCCCACACCCCCATCCTACTCTAGAAACCGTCATTTTGTTCTAGCTCTTCCGTGCCCCTCGTCATACAGCCCAGAGGCTGGACTGACCTGTGAAGGTGGTATCAACACACATTTCTTCCATCACATAGTAGTCAACCAAGAAACGGAAGTTCTCAGAGAACTCAGGAACGTGAAAGAGGCCGAGGGACTCTCACCTACATTGCCGCCCAGGGCTCCAACCAGGCTGTGCTGGGTTCTGCTAACTACACACGGAGTGTAACTGTTTTCTGGGGCTGTCTCCCATGCTCTGTCCAGACATTTTTGTTTTCAAGTTCTTCTCAAATGACCTGTTTTGGAAGCCATGTGATTCTTCCAAGAGCTGCCGGAAGTCTTATCCAAGTCTTAACCGCAGACGAGAACAGTAAGAGCTCCCATTGCCGCCTGGGGTCTTGGTGGGGATTGTGGATGCAGGATGACGATGAGCTGCAATACACTCAACTGTGTTCCCGCTTTCTAGACTGGCCCCTCGTGTCCTTTGTGAAGAGTGTAGATTCATGATTGCGTTCACTCCGCAGTACCAGACACACTGACAGATCCCGCGGCAATAGAAGGCCGGAAGCATCCTGCTGGTAGAGTCACGTGAATATAGCAAACCTCTTGGGTAACATGGTACAGTCAGTAGGAGAGGGTTATCGGTTGTAGACACAAGAGAAAATGCATGAATCCGTTAGCTGTGCTTCCTTCCAAAGCCTCATGCTGTATCCCTTTTGACTTTCCCAGGTTCGGTCCAGATCAGCATCCCCTCCGATTTGGACATCCATATCACTGAGATTAGCCCCTTGGCTTGTAAGCCCTTTGCACTGATGACAATGAGAGAAATATACGGTATGGACGCAAACAAATTCCCAGTGAGAATCAAAATAATGAGTGTGAGCCTGTCGGAGAGCAAGGCGGTCCCAAAGCCTTTGAAGAACGGGCAGCTCTTAACCATCCTCAGGACGGAAGAGGTGAAAAAGTTTGTTGCCACGGAGATTTCCGAAGGGAAGAAAGGGAGGTGTTTTCTCATCCCATACACCTATCAGGGCCTGATACTTAGGGGGGGTCGCTATTTTAATGCTGTTTCTGATGTCGCGGCAGCCATGCAACAAGGGCAAGTCCTCTTCCAGTCTTCCAGGGACTACACCTCCTGCGTGGAGCCGTTTGCGTCTTTCTCAGCCAACGAGAGCTTCCTGGCTCTGAAGAAGAGTGTGGTGTCTGCGCAGGTCCAGGATGAGCTACACCGGGTGGAGGTCCTCAAGTGCCTGAACCTCACCACCAAAGCCCACGTCAAGCTGCCCTTGTTTGCAGAAGGAGAGTTCCGGGAGTTGTTTGAGGATGCTGGACCAGGGACCATGCAGGAGCTGTGCCAGATCCCAAAACTGCCGTGCCACGTCAGAGTGGTGGGGCCAGATCCTTCCATGGTTAGAGACCCTCTGTATGGAACAGAGGAGCTGAGGGTTGAAAATATTATCGTGGAGCAATGCCTCATAGCCAAAGACGAAACTTTACCAGGGGTCTTGGATTCTGCAGAAGACATATACCGGGACTTGCCAGAAGCCACGTTTGAAATCCCAATTGAGAAGTCAAGCTGTGAGGTGTTGGTGATAGAAGAACGTTTTTGGAGAGCTGATGTCGGAAAGGAGAGATGCACGACTCTCCAGACCATCCAGGAGATCACTGAGGAGGAGATGCTCACCTTTAGTAATTGCCTGATTGTTCCATGCCCACCGCCACCCCTTCCAAAGCCCAGAAGTTTGTCTTAAAACAGAAAATATGACTATTAGACCTTGCTTTATTGACAGGATGCAGCAGCATCAACCAATCCCTCAGGAATTGAGTATTTGGGGTTCACTGGAACCGATGTGGGGGCTCAGAGGAAATCAGGGGTGTCACCACTACTTGTTATTCCTCTCTCATACGTTTGCCATAAATTGTGTTAGCATTCTGTTCCTGTGACAGAATGCCAGAATAATAAATTCATGAGGAAGGCCAGGCGGTGGTGGCGCACGCCTTTAATCCCAGCACTCGGGAGGCAGAGGCAGGCGGATCTCTGTGAGTT
>NW_004949118.1:4243743-4253189 GCF_000317375.1 Microtus ochrogaster | reverse complement strand
CTGTATTCTTTTAAACACTGCCTGGCCCATTAGTTTCAGTTTCTTATTGGCTAGCTCTTACATATCGATCTAACCCATTTCTATTAATCTGTGTATCCCACTAGGTGGCTTACCAGAGAAGATCTTAACCTGCGTCTGTCTGGAGTGGGAGAATCATGGCAACTCACTGACTCAGCTTCTTTCTCCCAGCATTCTGTTCTTTTTACTCTGCCTATCTAAATTCTACCCTATCAGAGGCCAAGCAGTTTCTTTATTACTTAACCAATGAAACAACAGATAGAAAGATGACCCACCTCCATCACACCTCCCTTTTTACATGCCCCCCCAAAACCTAACTCCCTTCATCAAGGCTCCTCCTCTCCTTTAATAAGTTATTGAAATTTTCTTGATGAGTATTGGTGTAAAGGTGTCAGATCCCCTGGAACTGGAGTTACAGTTGTGAGTTGCCATGTGGGTGCTGGGAATTGAACCCGGGGTTCTCTGGAAGAGTAGCCAGTGCTCCTTTTTTTTTAATTTATTTATTTATTAAAGATTTCTGCCTCCTTTCCGCCACCACCTCCCATTTCCCTCCCCCTCCCCTGGTCAAGTTCCCCTCCCTCATCAGCCCAAAGAGCAATCAGGGTTCCCTGCCCTGTGGGAAGTCCAAGGACCACCCACCTCCATCCAGGTCTAGTAAGGTGAGCATCCAAACTGCCTAGGCTCCCCCAAAGCCAGTACGTGCAGTAGGATCAAAAACCCATTGCCATTGTTCTTGAGTTCTCAGTAGTCCTCATTGTCCACTATGTTCAGCGAGTCCGGTTTTATCCCAGGCTTTTTCAGACCCAGGCCAGCTAGCCTTGGTGAGTTCCCTATAGAACATCCCCATTGTCTCAGTGTGTGGGTGCACCCCTCGCGGTCCTGAGTTCCTTGTTCATGCTCTCTCTCCTTCTGCTCCTGATTTGGATCTTGAGATTTCAGTCCGGTGCTCCAAAGTGGGTCTCTGTCTCTGTCTCCTTTCATTGCCTGATGAAGGTTAATATTCAGGAGGATGCCTATATGTTTTTCTTTGGGTTCACCTTCTTATTTAGCTTCTCTAGGATGGCGAATTATAGGCTCAATGTCCTTTATTTATGGCTAGAAACCAAATATGAGTGAGTACATCCCATGTTCCTCTTTTTGGGTCTTAGCCAGTGCTCTTAACCGCTGAGCCATCTCTCAGCCCCAAGTTCTACCCTCTCCCAATCGCACCATGAACCAGAGACTAAGCCTTTAACACATGAGCCTTTCTGGGACATGTATCCAGACCATCGCAGCTGTCTGGGAGACAGGCTTTTCCCTTGGTATGCATGGGAAGCTGGCCTCTGATGTTGTGGTATGGCCACAGTATTCCTCTTTTAATTAAAGTGAAGTTCTATTTATTCAACAGGACCATGTGTTTGTCATTGAACACAATTCTCCCTACGGCCCTCGATTTGGAATCCCTGCCTCTCACTGATTCCATTGTAACAGTGCCCGACCCGGAATACACACTCCAACAAAACTCTGTTGGACGGATGATCGAGGGCCCACTTTGGTTTGTTAGCACCTACGTCAGCCCTGAGTCGGCCTCCTTATCCCTCTGTTAGGAAGGTGCCATCACCCCCAGTTGCCCAAGGCAGAGCCTTGTGTCCACCCTTAACCATCCAACTAATCCGTCACCGTATCCTACCAATTTCTACAGTTCCTGTCAATCTCTCACCTTTCACCTTTGCCCAGTCCCATCTCAGATCCCTCCCTCAATCCACGTGCTCCCATTGTCATTGTTATTCTCCTATCAAGTCCAACCACCTTCCTGTCGGTTCCCCCCCCCCCCCGTTCTCAGAAGAGCCGGGTCTTTAAGGCCAAGACATAAAGAGAGAAAGCAACCAAAGCCCTTGGGGTATCTCTGCTGCCTTAGGGTGAATCCCAGCTATCTGGAACACTTTCTAGGGGTGTTCATACACTGCTCTCTAGTCTGCATCATTATTATGGGAACTGCAACCCTGAGTTGATATCCCTGCCCCCATTTGAGGTGCTTATCTGCAAGGAAAACATAATAAATTCCCTCTGCTCCTGGAGCGGGGAAGGAAGGAATTTTTAAGTGCATGGTGACCGGTCCTTGATCCCTGCCAGGGTCAGGTTACAGTCCCTTCACAGCCCCCTCCTCATTTGGTGTCATGGTATAAAGCCAGCCGCAGCAGACAATAAAGGGAGAAGCTGTTCCACCTCAACCTCGTGCTCTGTGCATTCATTCAACCTGGACACCCTCCGCCGAGATTCTTGGTTCCAGCCTGCGCTGGCGTGGCAGTTACCTCTCCCCTCTGCCCCTAGCCCATTTCTCTGTCACTCTACATTCGGGATGAGGCCAACTCTCAAGTTCTCCAGCCTGGCTTTGAGCTGAAGCTCACACTGCGGTCTTGCCTGCACTCCTCTGCTTCCTTAAGACCAGTTTAGTCCCTGCTCTGCCTGCTTCAGAAACATCCTAGCTCGGTGGCTAAGAATGCATGGACCGCAATTAGTTATGTATCACCAAGGATTACACCCTCTGTAGTGGCAGCTCCTCCTCTCCAGAGCCTTGTGTCCACCCTGCAAACTGGATGCTACCGACTCCCGTTGACTCAGCGTTATAGAACTGAAGGAGATGACCTAAAAGTACACAGTACAAGGCCTGTAGCAGAGTGGGCAGACACTAGACAGGGGCTCGGTGAGTGTGTCCCCATCGCTGCCCTGCGGTGGCTGAAATGAGAACTATCCTCCATAGGCTCAGGTATTTGACGCGTGGTCTGTCATTTGTGGCGTTGTTTGGAGATGTCATGGGACCTTGAGGAAGGGCCTCAGTGATGGAGGAGGGTTATCTGTCTATGTGTTACTCTTATTGGTTAGTAAAGAAAACTGCCTTGGCTTTTTGATAGAGCAGGATTTAGATAGGCGGAGTAGACAGAACAGAATGCTGGGAGAAAGAAAGCATAATTGGTCAGACGCCATGGAGCCAGCCAGGTCAGACATGCTGAATCTTTCCTGGTAAGCCACCACCTTGTGGTGCTACACAGATTATTAGAAATGGGTTAATCAAGATGTGAGCATTAGCTAATAAGAGGATGAAACTAATGGGCCAAGCAGTGTTTAAAAGAATACAGTTTCCGTGTAATTATCTTGGATAAAGCTAGCCAGGAGCCGGGCCGCAGCCCGCCCCTCCTATCACTACACCTGAGGAAGTATGTCACTAGGGACCAACTTTGAGAGTTCAAAGCCTTGTCCCACCTCCAGTTGCTCTCTCTGTCTCATGCTTGCAGTATAAGATGCGATCTCTCTCTGCTTCTCGCTCCTGCCGACCACTCAGACAAGCTTCCCTGCCAGAATGGACTCTTCTCCCTCTGGAACCATAAACCAAAATAAACGCTTTCCTCCACAAATTGGTCATGGCATTTTATCACAACAGAAATGTAACTACTACACACACCTACCCCCCCTTTATTCAATGGCACAAAGCCACTGCCTACGAGAGGACAGTCTCCATCACTGAAGTGAGATCAGAGAGTCAAGAGCTTGGAAACGGGAGAGAGATGGTGGGTCTGGGGCTACAGATCCAGGGGCCACCCTGTAGAGAGACAGCCAGGTGCTATGCTGCCGCTATGTGATTGCTGGAGCTGCCTTGCTCTAAATATCTATGCTGAACTCCTTTTGGCAGAAAGGGAAACAGAAAACCCAGTTTGTCAGTCTGCTGAGGGTCTAAGAACAGAATAGGAACCTGGAAGAGCTTTGGAGACCAGCAGCGTACTGGGAAGGTCATCCTGGGGTGAATACAAAGAAGCCAGGGAACGGGGAAACAATACAAGGTATCTAATGAACACATCCTGGTATGAGCCACAAGGCCCAAATCATCGGGGGCCTCTGGTTAGGTTAGGGTCAGCAAACCACAGCAGGTAAACACCAAGTTCGTTGAGTTCCTATGAGCCAAAAGGTAAGGCTGGTCACTATGACTTTAAATGGTTGGAAGATAATCCAAGGAAGAAAAGTATGTTGTGACATGAAAGTTACTGAAATTCTTGTTTTAATAGATGCAGATAATTTTTTATTTGTAGCAGAGCCATGCCCATCTATTTGTGTATGTCCATGCTATGGCTTCTCATACTATAATCTAGAGATGAACGATTGTGATAGGGACTTAGTCTACCAAGTTTAATATATTTACCATACGGTCTTTTAAAGGAAAAAGTTACCAACACAGTCCTGGACCAAGCTTCAGGACTGTGCCAATCAGAGAGCAAGAACCCTTCGATTATTTCTCAAGGAACAGGAAATCCAAGGATCTTAATCGGTCTCTCTGTCGGCCAATCATGCTCTTGAAATCTCTATGGCAGAGTCACGGGTTCTTACAGCTGGAAGTTGGTTGCAGATTTAGACATGGTGCCAAAGTGAGCCAGGCGGGCAGGGCACAGACAGCTCCTGCCTCAGGGAAACTTCTCCAAGTGTGCTCCGGCTGAGCAGCCATCAAGTCGCAGCAAGTGAGTACGTGCAGAGGGGCAATTATGAAGAGTAGCTCCTCTGTAATAAGGCTATCCCGTTAGGAAGGATCTCCTCTGGGGAGGGGAGAGGAGGGGAGCGCAGCGCCAGGCCCTGTCTGCTGAGTGGGCTGTACCATCACATGCAGGTAGACCAGATGAGGTGCAGGAAACGTGCAGGGAGCCAACTCACAGAGGCAAGGTCCTTGCAAGCAAGAAAGGGTGTGAGGAAGACAAACTGTAGAGACCCAGGGTCTGGGGAACCTACTGTGTGCAGAACTACCTTCCTCAAAATTCTAACATCTGAAACACTGGAGGAAAGAGCAAGAAGAGAAAAATTGAATTTGCCAGTCTGCGAAACGTCGTAATAAGAGAATGCCCAACTTCATGGTTGAACCTAAGTAGCATGGGCTCCCATCTTCAGTCCCGGAAGAGAATGGGAGCCGGTCTTCTCTCCCTTCTCGCAGAGAAGCAGACTTGGTCTCCTGCTTCTTGTCGCTCACATGCCGTATTCACACAGCTCCTTTACGTCATCTTGACGCCCTATGGGGGTTTAGAGAGCAGAACTCCGTTCAACCAGAAAAATCTAATAGGACAATGACAATGAACGAAGGAGGAAAATGAAAAGTCCAAGGAGATCAAATAGGAGGACGAATAAATGTGTTAAACGATGCTCATCTTGGCCAGAAGTGACTTTGTCCCTAGGTTTCTAGCTGCAGAGTCATAGATCAGAGCTAAGCTTTTGTGTTTGTCACACAGAAGTTTCCTGGCATTCTAAGGAAGGGGAGGGGAGGGAGCAGGAGGGCAGGAGGACAGGAGCCAGTGTTCCTTTTGATCTCCATAGAGATGGAAGGAGACTGTTTGAAGGAGGGCAATGATCTTGGCTGGGAAGATGGCTCAGTCTATGAAGTGCTTGCAGGCTGAACGCAAGCCCCCAGAACTATATATAATGGTCGGGAACTTTTGTTTTTATTTTTGTTTATGTCTATGAGTATTTTGCCTGCATGCATGTAGGTGCTCCACATGTCTACCTGGCGTCAGAAGTACGTGTCGCATTCCCTGAAGCTAGAGTTACAGGGGATTGGGCACAGTCAAGGGAGTAAGTGGGTACTGGGCAGTGAACTGCAGTCCTCTGGAAGAGTTCAGGTACTCTTGACCACGGAGCCAACACTCCAGCCCTCTGATTATTGGTGGGGGGCCTTGGGGATTTGGGGAGAAGAATGTTGTTGGGTTTTGTTGGTTGGTTGGTTGGTTGGTTGGTTGGTTGGTTGGTTGGTTGGTTGGTTGGTTGGTTGGTTGATTAGTTGGTTTTGGCTTTTGATTTTTGGCTGGTGTCTGGCCATTGGAATTAGGATGATGAAGACTGGCTGGGTGTGGCGGTGCACGCCTTTAATCCCAGCACTTGAGAGGCAGAGGCAGGTGGATCTCTGTGAATTTGAGGCCAGCCTGGTCTACAGAGCAAATTCCAAGACGGACAGGGCTACATGGAGAGACCCTGTCTCTGGAAAAAAAAAAATTAAACAGGATGATGAAGACTGAAAAAAGTCTTTGAGCAAACGTTCTGAACACTACTTTGTGTTTTCTTTTTTAAAAGACTTTGTAAAATTGACTGGAGAGTGTGCAGAGAATGAGAGGCTTTGGAGCATGCAATCTCAAATGGCATGTCCTCATCAAACCCCTCCCCTCAGGCTCAGAGAGCTACCTGTTCAGAAGAGGAGACAGAAGGATGTGGTGGGCAGCTCTGAGGAAACAGAGCCTCCCAGACACAAGAGGACCGATGCTGCACATACCAGCTCAACATACGTGGATCTGCACAGCTTGAAACCAAATGGGGTCCCAGCACTGAGAGGGGAAAGTGACATGAAGTCCCACCCCTAACCAAAAAGCTCTCTGCAATTGCTACCACCCACTGGAAAAGGGGAAAATCCATTTTCTCCTGTAAGTCTCTCAATCACACTCCAAGGCAGGCCTCGTGTTCAGGGGTAGTTGGTTAACACATTCTGTCCTCTGTGGAGTTGGTTTTATTTGGTTTTTGGTATTTGTTTTTGTGGCCTTATAGTTTGGGCTGGGGATTTTTTTTTTGTCTTCTTGGTCTTTTGTTTCTTTGTTTAGGTTTATGTCTTGTGGTTTGTTTGTTTCAAAGAGAGAGACACACACACACAAAGTTGGGTGAGTTGTGAAGTGGGCAGTGTCTCAGTTACTTTTCTATAAAGAGACACCACAACCAAGGCAACTCACAGAATTTAAAAGCATTTAATTGGGGGTTTGTTTAACTGTTTCAGAGGATGAGTACATGCCAATCATAGCAGGAAGCATGGCAACAGGCCGGCAGGCAGTAGCTGAGAGTTCACATGTGATCCACAAGCATGAGGCACAGAGAGAGTTAACTGGGAAGAACACAGGTCTTTTGAAACTTCATACCACGCCCCCTGCCCAGTGACATACCTCCTCCAACATGGCCACACCTCCTAATCCTTCCCAAATAGTTCCATTAACCGGGACCAAGAACTGAAATATATGAGCCTGTGGGGGCCATTGCCAGTCAAAACACCACAGGGAGGATCTGAGAGATCATATATATGATCAAAATATACCATATGAAAAATTTTTAAATGTATGCGAATGTGTGTGAGTACAAGTTTATATACCTCATGTGTATGCAGGTACCCACAGAGGCCAGAAGAGGGCACCAGATCCCCTAGAACTACAGTTACAGGTCGTCTACACTGTGACATGGGTGTCCGAGATCAAGCTTGGGTGCTCAGAAAGAGCAACAAGTGCTCTTAACTGCTGGGTCATTTATCTAGCCCAGCTTTTACATTTCCTATGTGAAATGATTTGTCTAGCACATTCTCCTTGCCTTTCCTCTTTTAGTTCAGGGTGCCTTGGTCGTTTATTTCATAAAGCAAAACCTTTCCAGTATTAATGGGGTTTTTTTGAGATTTTAAAATGTTTTTTTTTTTTTTTACTTTTTATCACACCTTTTTATTTTACTTGTATTTCAACTTAAAATTTCCAAAATAACAACACAGTGCCCTCATTCAAGACTCATCCAGTGCTGCTGTCTGGGCTGGCATGGCACACACAGCTACCTCCTGCCGAACTATGGCTGGCAGGCGCAGGCACCTCTCCTTGCCACAACACCCTGCATAGATAGATATCTCTCCCTTTGCCTGAAAAAGGAGTTAAAGGTTCACACTCAAGTCCTCATCCTGCTGTGGACTATGAGTTTAAGATGTGTTACATTTATTTATGATGTGCAACATTTGTTTAATGACACAAATATGTGTTGCGTTCTTTTCTGTTGTATTTGCTTAACTCTGTAAAACTGTTTTGCTCTGCCTGCCTAAAATACCTGATTGGCCTAAGGAAGAACTGAACGGCCAATAGCTAGTCAGGAGAGAGAAACAGGCGGGACTGGCAGGCATGGGAACAGAAATCTAGGGAAGAGAGCGAGGAATGTGAAAATGGGGAGAGGAGGAACCAGGAATCAGCCACCCAGCCAGCCACAGAGTAAGAAGAGAAGAAAGATCTATAGAATAAAGAAAGGTAAAAAGCCCAAAGGCTAAATGTAGTTAAAGAGAAGCAGGATAATTCAAGCTAGAAAAGCTGACTTGAAACAAGGCAGGCTAAGGCCGGACATTCTTAAGTAAGAATAAGTCTCGGTGTGTTTATTTGGGAGCTGGGTGGCGGCCCCCAAGGAGAAAAAACAACAACTACACTGTCTTGTTCTTCTCCGTCCTCTGACACGATCCCATCACCCCCCTCTGCTCTCCGTGAAGTCCCGAAGAGTTCCTGCAAACCAGGCTGCATTCTAGACTTGTCTGACTCACTTCTCGTGGTGAGGGTTAGGTCAAACATTTCCAGCAAGACAGAGTGTGGGGAACCTGTGAATTTCTCACTGCTTCCCTGCACCAACAGAGCATAGTCGGCGTTTGAAATGGAGGTTCAAACCAAGATATATAGGGCTTTGCCTCACCTTCCCCACACTGCGTACCCCCCACCCAGTGAAAACCCTGCTTCCCAAAACACAGATATACAATGGACTCTCCAGGCTTTTGACTTATGAACTAATTAGCCAATCATGGACTGAGACTGGTGTGTGGGAGGTGGGGGAGGGGTTTCATCTACCTGAACCTGAGTTTTCTATAGAAGTTAAAAGATGAAACTAAACAGATATATCGAATAAAACTATTATCTTGATAAGGAGGACTGTATGGAATACTAGAATGATATGAGAGAATAAAAAAAGTCTAATTGCATCTGTATTGTCATTATTCCTTAAACTACATAGTATGAAAATTATATGGAATTTATATTACACTAGTGGTATAAGTAATCTAAAGAGGATTGTGGTATTTCAGAGAATATATGTATATATATGTGTGTGTGTATATACAAATGTGTGTATATATGTATATATAGGCTATGTGCAAATACTACATCATTTTCTATAAGGCACTTGAGCAGTCAATGACTTGGGTATTGTGGTGTTCCTGAAACTAATCCCCATCATACCTAGGGATAATGGTCTGTGCAGGTGAGGTTTTGTCAGTTTAACACAAACTAGAGTCACCAGGAAAGAGAGAGCCTCCGTGGAACTGATGTCTGGACACGTCTGTGGAGCATTTTCTTGATTGATGGTTTATGTGGGCAGGCCCTCCGCACCTTAAGCAGGTGGCCCTGGGTTACATAAGAAAGCAAACTGAAAAGCCAGGAGGTGGTGATGCATGCCTTTAATCCCAGCACTTGGGAAGCCGAGGCAGGCAGATGTCTGTGAGTTCGAGGCCAGCCTGGTCTACAAGATCTAGTTCCAGGACAGGCCCCAAAGCCAGAGAGAAACCCTGTCTTGAGGGGAAAAGAAAGAAAGAAAGAAAGAAAGAAAGAAAGAAAGAAAGAAAGAAAGAAAGAAAGAAAGGATAGAAGGAAGGAAGAAACAAAAAAACA
>NW_004949118.1:4224825-4243643 GCF_000317375.1 Microtus ochrogaster | reverse complement strand
AGGAGGAGGAGGAGGAGGAGGAAAACAAGCAAGCAAACAGAGTAAGCCCTGGGAAGAAAATTAGTAAAGAGCACCCACCCCTTCCTGGTTCCTGCCTCTGCCCCTTCTTCAGTTCCTGCCCTGACTCTGCTCAGAGATGAACTATGATGGAGATGCGTAAGCCAAAGAAACCCTCTCCTCCCTAGGATGCTCTTGGTCATGCTGTTCATTGCAGCACTAGAACGTAAACTAGGACCATTTACTACTCATGAGTTCTAAACCACAGTTTAGACACCGTTCTTGGCAATATCATTTAAAAAGAACATATCCAATACCAAGGTTAAGATTTCTTCAACATTTTTTTTCTTGTCCTCAAAATACATTCCACTGAAGGTGCCATGTGTGAACATTGCTCTTAAGGTCTTCCTTTTATTGCTCATTTTATACTGTTACTGGGCATTGGAGATAACGTTAAAGACCTAAGAATGGTTCATGTGTGTGATTTGGTTAAAGCGAATGTAGAAATGTTAGGTATTCCATGTCCAAGCAAAGTAAATAAAACAGGGTTATAAGGGGGGGAAAGGGAAATGCGCAGAACCAAGGCATTTCAGCTGGTTCTTGGAAGAGAAGTGGTAACTGAGTCATCCAGGAGGAAGCCACAAACCTGAGTGTGTGTCTGGATTCACCAAGTGGAAAGGGAACTCCGCTCCTCCTCCCCGGGCGCACTAAGGTCCTGGGCAGCAAGTGAAGAGACCAGGTCTGGGACACAAGAGAATGCAGGGTGGGGCTAGACACACGTCTCAAGACGGACATCTTTCCCTGGTCTGCAGGTGCCCCACCCAGGGGCTCTACGACTCTCCTGGGGTTCCTGGACTGTTCCCTAGAGAATGACCCCTGTGTGTGTTGGGGGGGGGGAATCTTTGCCCCTTGCTTCTGGGATCCACCTCAGGCTCCTCCCTCTTGGGCTCTCTGTTCCCGCGATAAGCTGCACACTGCACGTCCCATGAGCAGGCTCTAAGGAACTAAGGACACACTGCTCCAGTTCCGGGTGACTGTGGAGGACTGGGAGTTCTCGGATTTGTTGTCACTCTGCAATGGCTGTATTCGCCTCCATATGACAACGGTTTCCACAGCGAAGCCCCTCACCCACAGCTGGGAGCTTTTACTAGGGTCCGGATACTTCTCCCCCTTGTTTTTTCAGAACCTAGTCAGTCACCTGTCTTTGCTGGAGACAGATTCCGAGTGTGGCCTCTTTAGTCCCTTTATGCTTGCCGTCCATCATATTCTGTACCAACAAGGCAGGCTCTCAAAAGTCAGGCCAGTGGGGCAACTCTATTCTACTCATTCTTAAATCTGAACAGAGAAAGCCCACATATGCCGGCAAACCTAAAACAGGGACCATGAGAAACAGAAGCCACGCAGGTAAGACTTAAACAGAAGCAAAAACAAATAATAGCCTCAGCAAAGCCCATGAAGACCACGACTCCATAAATCAAAGGCAAAGACTTAATCTTGCTACTTAAAAACATAGTGTCATACTATGTCATACTCTGTCAATTTGTCACATCTTAGAGTCACCTAAGAAGAGAATCTCCACTCTCTTCTTAGAGATGGAGCAGATGAGATTGGCCTATGAGCATGTCTTGGGTAAGGAAAGCTGACTTGATTGTTAATTGATACAAGATGTCCTAACCCATGGTGGGGGCACCATTCCCTAGGCAGATGGCCCTGAGCTATAAAAGAAAGCTCACTAAGCGTAAGTCCATGAGCAAAGCGGCAAGCACAAAGTTCTGCTTCAGGTTACTGCCTTGACCTCCTGGCTTGATTTCCTTCAGTGATGGACTATGATTTAGAAGTATAAGCCAAATAAACTCTTCCCCTCTCTGACTTCCTTTTGGTCTGTTGCAGACCAGGAGAAAGGAAGCAAGGGGCATACGGCAGATGATCACACACATTCCTGTCCACAAAGGCTCACTGATGTTTGCTACTGCTGAGTACAATCTATTGTCCACGGAGCTCCTGGATAGTCACACAGTCATCCTCGGTGTGATCTCTAAAGTTCGGTTCCCTGTGCTGCAGAAGACAGGGGAGAGGGGACACAAGCTCCTGGGATGCATGGCATTAGACTGGATTGTTTCGTTGCAAGGGACATCTCGAGGACAATGAGCAAAGGTAAGGAGGTCTGGGTATTAGGTGGGCATCAGAGAACATCACCTGGACGAATTACCTGATGGGGGAGAGTCTTCTGTTTTGTGTTAATTTCATTGGTTAAATAAAGGGCCTTGGCCCTTTGATAGGACAGAAAATTAGGTAGGCAGAGAAGACTGAACAGAATGCTGGGAGAAAGAAGCTGAGTCAGTTAGTCGCCATGATTCTCCCACTCCAGACAGATGCAGGTTAAGATTTTCCCTGGTAAGCCACCTCATGGGCTACACAGATTATTAGAAATGAGTTAGATCAATATGTAAGAGCTAGCCAATAAGAGGTTAAAACTAATGGGCCAGGCAGTGTTTAAAAGAATACAGTTTCCGTGTAATTATTTTGGGTATAAAGCTAGCCGTGTGGGCGGCGGGGTGCCAGGAGCGTAGCCCGCCACTCATATTACAACAATTACCTACAAATGGGTTCGAGAAAAACAACTGCGTACCGTACAAATTTAAATTTCAAATTTAAGTTTGAAATTGTTTAATCATTTTTAACAAAAAATAAAAGATGTTATGAAATAGCAGTGTCTGAGTGGAATGTATTCTGATCCTGCTCGGTTTCTCTGATCATTCACCTTTCAGCCCCTGAAATATCTGACGGGGGGATTATTATTAAACCAATTAGAACTGGAGCTACATTAGCACTACAAAAGGATGGCTGCAGAGAAGGCTGTGAGAGGAAGAGAGGGCAGGCCAAGTCCTTCTAGTGCACCCTACAGGTGGATGTAACCATCTGGAAGAAGAGGAGGACCAACACTTCCAAAGCCAGATGTGATGCCCCAACAAAGAAGCATTGTCTGGTGACATCTGAATACAGTCCTCCCTGAAAACCAGACAGCAAGAGCAGACACCTATGTTCAGGCAATTGCCACAAAGTGAGTTGCGGTCAACACTGGGAAATATCCATCCATCTGAGTCTCTACAGAAGGGCACCATATGCAATGCCCTCTGTGTTGTTGTAGCCATCCCTACATGTAGTCAAGGTCAGCATTCCAACCCAATCCTTAGTCCTAGAGCATCAGCACACCCTGCAATCACTCCTCAGTATCCGCAGGAGCCGTGGTCCAGGATTCCCAGCAGGAACCCAAGGCTGTGATGTTCAAGTGCTGCATACAAAGTGATGTGGGGTTTGTAAGCAACCTCTGCACAGTCCTCCGAGTCATGGTTTGTTGCGGACTATTTAACTGTGCAAAGATGTGCTCCTTCTGTTTGTGCTGTGTTTGCTTAACATGTAAAGATGTGTATTTAATTATGTAAAGATGAGTGGCATCTGTTTCATCTTGCCTTGCCTGCCTAAGGTACCTGATTGGTCTAATAAAAAGTTCAACAGCCAATAGCTAGGCAGCAGAAAGTACAGGCAGGGCTGGCAGGGGCAGAGAATAAATAGGAGGAGAAATCTAGGCTCAAGAGAGAAGGGGAAAACGAAAGCAAAGAAGAAGGAAAGAATGAGGAGAGAAACACCTGGGGCCAGAAGCCAGGCAAACACCAGCCAGCAGATGTGAGAAGCAGTGGCAGTAAGACATACAGGAGAAAAGTAATAACCCCCAGGCAAAAGGTAGATGAAGAGAAACAGGCTAATTTAAGTTTAAAAGAGCTAGCCAGGATTGTAGTGAGCTGGACAGAATCGCCATTACAAGATGGCGCCACATCCTGTCTTGTTGGTTATAAACAACCCCATATTTGGCTATGCCTTTGAGAGCTGCGTGTCCCCCGCTTCCCGCATGCGCAGTGGATAAGGGTCCCTGGGCCTATCTCCATGCAGTCTGGTGTCAGCTGATGGTGGCAGCCAATCACAGGGAGACCCGTGTGCCAATTCCCTATATAAGCAGCTGCCATAGTGCCCCCGGTTCTCTCGCCTCTCTCGTCTCTCGCCTGTCTCTCGTCTCTCTCTCTGGCTTCCCCCTCTCACTTCCTGTTCTCTCGTTTCCTGCCCCACTTTGCTTCATGTTCTCTCTCAACCAAGTGCACTCCAGTAAAGCGTGATCTGAGAAGAATCCTTGTGTGGTGGTGTTTCTTCCTCGCCAGTCGAGAAGCCCGCTGCACAGGATGTCTCAGAAAATTAAGAAACAGCCTACTTCAAGACTCAGCAATACCACTTCTGGGTACATACCCAAAGGATGCTCAATCTTACCACAACGACATCTGCTCAACTATGTTCATAGCAGCATTGTTTGTCATAGCCAGAACCTGGAAACAACCTAAATGCCCCTCGACCCAAGAATGGATAAAGAAGATGTGGTATATCTACACAATGGAGTACTACACGATAGGAAAAAAAACAATGACATCTTGAAATTTGGGGGCAAATGGATGGATCTAGAAAACAACATAATGAGTGAGGTAACCCAGCTCAGAAAGCCAGATATCATATGTACTCACTCATAAGTGGCTTTCAGACATGAAGCAAAGAAAACCAGCCTACAATTCACAATCCCGGAGAACCTAGACAACGATGAGGACCCTATGAAAGGCATATATGGATTGAAACTACATGGGATGTAGAAAAAGACAAGATCTCCTGAGTAAATTGGGAGCATGGGGACCATGGGAGAGGGTAGAAGGGGAGAGGAAGGGAAGGGAGCCGAGAAAAATATATAGCTCAATAAAAACAATTAAAAAATCAAGATTATTAACATAAAAAAGAGGTAGTCAGAAACATGCCTAAACGAGGCTGAGCATTAAAAAACTACTAATAAGTCTCTGTGTCATGATTTGGGAACTGATTGGTGCCCCAAAGAAAAATCCTGGTACAATGGTTCATTCTCTGTACAATGTGAATGCAATAGAAACAATATTATACTGTATTGTTTAGACAATAATGGCAAGAAAAAAACCTTATATCTATTCAGTCAGATGCAATTTGTTTTCTATATCCTTTTTGTATGCCCCTGGCTGAATCCAGAAGAGTTGAGCCCAAGAACAAATACTGTCCAATACTGAGCACTGGAATGGGCGTTTTCTATCAAAATGAAGGGGGAAAGCCAGTTTTGTGTTTTCAAGCAGTCTGGTAAAATGCTCTTGGTAAGCAACAGAGAGAGACTCAAATATTCTGAACCTGCCACTTCTAGGCTGGGTACAGTGATCTCTAATGGAACAGAAATCTCTAAAATTTAAGATTATAATGTATGCTGGGTGACACACACCTTTAAATCCAGCACTTGAGAGGCAGAAGCAGGCAGATCCTATGAGTTTCAGGTCAGTCAGGGCTACATGAGACCATGTCTCAAAAAGCAAAACAAAACAAAAGACTAAAATCTGTCATTAATGTCTTGATTAACAACCTATTGTTGTTTCAGATATTTAATTACATATATTTTTGATTGACATTCATTCAATGAATTTTAGCTGTTTCCACCTCGTTCCTCTCTCTCATGCTCTCTTTTTGTGTGTGGTTCACCGAGTTGAGAATTGCTTGCTTGACTGCTGTGGTGGTTTGAAAGAAAATGGCCTCCATAGGTCCATAGGGAGTGCTATTATTAGAAGATGTGGCCTTGTTCGAGTAGGTGTGGTCTTGTTGGAGGAAGTGTGTCACTGGGGGTGGGCTTGGAGTTTCGGAAGCTCAATCCCAGGCTTAGTAGCTCAGTCTCTTCCTGCTGCCTGAGGATCCAGATGTAAAAAAATCTCAGCTACCTCTGCCTCGCCAGCACCATGTCTGCCTGCATGCCACCGTGCTTCCTGTCATTAAAACAATGAACTAAACCTCTGAACTGCACGCCAGCCTCAATTAAATGTTTTTTCCTTTATAAGAGTTGCCATGATCATGGCGTCTCTGTTGTTCTTTTGGAAAACTACAACTCCCATGCTCCCCCTGGACTACGGATACCTGTGCGCACCTCTGCGCTCCCTGTTTAAAAGGCAGGGCCACACGAGGCTCCCCCCCTCTCGTCCTGCCTTTTCCTCGTGTGTCCCACATCCTTCGCCCTTTTGTGTTTCCCTCCCCCATTAAAGTGGACCCACGTGGGAGCCACCGTGTCATGTCTGTGTTTGTTCCGCCGTGCGTGTCTGTCCTGTGCCCCGTGTTCGAGAAGAACACCCGCCGCCCCCTTTTATTATTTTTTAAGAAGAACAAACTCTAACACGAGTGCTGATGGGAGGTTATTTATTGGAGCAAGGAACATGTCAGCGGCTACACTACGGAAGAAAATGACACCCTCCCACAGCGGTACCTACTGCTGCTTTTCCACTGTAAGAGAAAATGAGGGCTGGAGAAATGGGTCATCCGTTAAAGACCAGACACAACCAAAAATATAGGAGAAAATGATAAAAACCTTATGATTAGATGGGTTCTAAAAACTCATACAAATATCATATCAGAATGTGAAGAAATCCCCCCCCCCAGATGTTAGTGAGTAGCTTTTAAAAGGACGTGAGTGCCAGTGCACCATGCCCCCGTGTCTGCAGTTCGCGAGCTTCAGGCAGGTTAAAATACACAGACACAGGGCTGGAGAGATGGCTCAGTGGTTAAGAGCATTGCCTGCTCTTCCAAAGGTCCTGAGTTCAATTCCCAGCAACCACATGGTGGCTCACAACCATCTGTAATGAGGTCTGGTGCCCTCTTCTGGCCTTCAGGCATACACGCAGACAGAATATTGTATACATAATAAATAAATAAAATTAAAAAAAAAAACACAGACACACACAGACAGAGCGACAGCAACACGGGTCATCCTTGAATTCCCCAAGAATACCCCCTTTATTGTGTTCAGGGGCAGATTATATAGAGAGAGCCACGCCCCAGCCAAACCCACCAGAAACCACTCTCCTGCCATTGGGAATTCCTGAAGATCGTGTGCTCAGAGCAGTTGTAGGCACTCAGATCAGGGGATTACAAGAAATTCAGGATCTGGGGTCTCACTGCTCCCAACACCTGAGGCCACTGTAAGGCGACTACAGACTTAGGGCTGCTGGCAGAAAATACAGGTGTAGGAGAATGATTTAGGATTTAACTAGCCTTTAACAAACAAACAAAGGAAATGCAGATGATGCAGAAGGGAGGGAGAGACGGTTGATGTCAGAGCATAGGATCTTCCCCTCATAAGCAACTGACAGAGATTACCCACAGCTGAAGAAAACGGTGCCCTTCTCCCCTCTGCCTCTCTTTCTCTCTCTGACCCCGTCCCTCTCTCCCTTTCTATTTATCTCTCCCCTCTCTCTTTTTTCCTCCCTTCCTCTCTTTTTGTGTGTTGTCTCTTTAAGTATTTGTTTCACTAATTGAATAGATAAAAACTGTATTTTGGACATTTGTAGTATTATCTATTACAAACAGGAATATTTATTACAATTGAGGATAAAGTATGTGTGAAAAGAAAGGAAACATGAAGGAACTAAAAGGGAACTATCCGTGTGCAGAGCCCCAGCTGCGGATGCAATTGTGGGAGACCTTAGAGCCCCACGGAGCTCCACAAAGACCCTCAGAGCCCCCATGGAGATCCCACAGAGATCCTACCCTCAGAGCCCCCATGGAGATCCCACAGAGATTGCACAGAACACCTACAGAGTCCCAATGGAGCTTCACGGAGCCCCCATAGAGACCCACGGAGCTCCCACAGAGCCCCCACAGAGACCCATGTCATGGGGCCCCCACAGAGACCCTCAGAGCCCCCACGGAGATCCCACAGAGATCCCACGGAGCTCCCACAGAGCCCCCACAGAGACCCTCAGAGCCCCCATAGAGATCCCACAGAGATCCTACGGAGCTCCACAGCGACCCTCAGAGCCCCCATGGAGATCCCACAGAGATCGCACAGAACACCTACAGAGCCCCAGTGGAGCTTCACGGAGCCCCACAAAGACCCACAGAGACCCATGGAGCCAGGAGTTCATTTGAAGAAAATATTTCCTTTTCTTTTAAAGATGTTTCTATTATTTTAATTATGGGGGGGGGTATGTGTACATGAATGTAAGCGTCTACAGAGGTCAGACGCATCAGATTCCCTGAAGTAGGTATTATAAGCAGTTGTAAGCCACCTGATGTGGGTTCTGGGAATCAAACTCAGGTCCTGAGGTAGGGCAATATGTGCCCTTGACCACTGAGCCATCTCTCTGCCCCCTCCCGTCTCCATTTCAAAAGCTCTGCTGGTTCATTTCTCTACAGATTTTCTAGCCGAGGTAGCCAAAAAATCATAGTCTCTGGAGAAAGTATTTCTCTTCTCATTTCTGTTATTCTCATTTATTTGATGCAAGTTCACTGAAGCCCTGAGATTCAGGTACAGCCTGGGGTGCCTGGAGACCCCCTTAGCAGCCATCTTGGTTGAATTTCACTTGTCCTTAGTCCTGGGCCAGACGCCTGTTCTGTAAGTGGGCTGTGCATCGACACTGTCCTGCTGCTTTTTCTTTTTCTTCTCTTTTGCAGTTCTAGGGTTGGGGCCTGAATCTTCTTGCTTGCATCCGACCACTGAGCCCCAGCCCCAGCACAGACCTTGTGTGGTCTCGATCCGGCTCCCATTCAAACGCCTAGATAGAGGCGTCCTTCTCCAAAGCTTTAGACTGCCTCAAAACCTGGACGGAAAAATCATCCAAGGCGGCGAATGCATGAGCATCGGTCAGTATGAACCACCCGACCTTTTTTCTTAAATTTGTAACCAGCTTCGCCTTTCTAGTTTGTCCTCAGTTCTGAAAAATACAAGAAACCTCGTTAGTTTATCCTAAACTCCCTGTGCATTTTTTTTAAAAAAATAAATAAACCTCTAGGTCACTGTGCAAATCTGCCCCAGGGGATGATGGGAAAGCGCCACCAAAGGAAACTGTGGGAGGGGCAGCGATGACTTAATTACAGTTCAGGCAGAGGTGTGATTGCTTGGTAGTCACTGGTTTTAACTTTCCCTGGGCACATCGCTTCCGGTGGCCTGGTTTCTCCTGGGCCGGGAGCCCAGTTGCCCTCTGCTAATTAATTTGGCCTTTGCAGGCTTTGATGTCAAGGTTTCAATTTGTGTTGCTGTGCCTTCTTCCAGCTTTTGGTCGTCAAACTGCTCAACGCAGATAATTACTTTTTTCCTATATTTCAGAAGTTAAGCGCAAGAAGTTTCTCTTGTTCTATTTCCGCCTCTGGACCTTGGAAGCTAGAGACTTTTGTTTACAATTTTTTAAGTTGTCCAGTAGTATCCCTGGGCGCTGGCCCCATCCCTGGGAAGACCAATGTCCTTGGTAAAGGAAGTAGAATCAGTCCTACAGCTGCTCATGTGCTGGGTATCTCTAGATTACATAATGCCACTGAACAAGTCTTGTTTTGACCTCGGCACACTGTGCCATTCACTGAAATGTCAAAAAGTTGTGCGTGGAGAGGAATTTATGCATAAAGCAGGAAGCATGGAGGTGAGGAGACCCAAGCCTCAAAACCATGAGGATAAAGATTGAGGATGTTAGCCGGGCGGTGGTGGCGCATGCCTTTAATCCCAGCACTTGGGAGGCAGAGGGAGGCGGATCTCTGTGAGTTCGAGACCAGCCTGGTCTACAAGAGCTAGTTCCAGGACAGGCTCCAAAACCACAGAGAAACCCTGTCTCGAAAAAAAAAAAAAAAAAAAAAAAAAAAAAAAAAAAACAAAGATTGAGGATGTTTATGGAGTAAGGAAGCTGCATAGGTCTGGGGAAGAGTGGCTGGAGCTGATCGGCCTGTCCCTCTTCTTAGAAACTGGCTGTATTGAGGCTGGAGAGTAAGGACCTCTCTTACAGAGGACCTGAGTTCAGTTCCCAAAACCCACACTGAGCAACTCTTCTTAACTCAAGCTCTCGGGAGTTGGGGGGAGGGAGGACTGGACATCTCCGGCCTCTAAAGGCACCTGAACTCACATAAAGACACACATACACATACATACACATAATTTAAAATGAAATGAGAGAGAGAGAGAGAGAGAGAGAGAGAGAGAGAGAGAGAGAGAGAGAGAGAGAGAGAGTGAGTTAGCCTTGTCTAGGACAGGATGTTGGGCCCCCAACATCAAAAGGTCACCCCTCACATAGCTGCAAGACTGGAACGAAGAGTCACTGTTTTCAATGAAGACGCTGGCCTGTGAGGTGCAGAGCGGTCACCTAGGCAACCATTGTCAGGGGGACATCATAACCGGGAGAGATGTAGTCTACCGCGGTGCTGGTGGGAGACTCACAATCTGTAGCCCAGCGTGCGTGACTTTTAGAAGCGGCGATTTTTAAAGCCGACAAAAATCAAGGGACTAAAAGCCCGTGGAACTAGAAGGTTGGCTCAGGTCGCACCGCGCCTCCTTCTGGGGCCTAACACAGCGTCGACTCTGCAAGCCGTTGTCGCACTGTAGAGCGAACGGTGGCAAGAAAGAAGTTCATGAGCCGGCATGAGTGGTTTTTCCATCAGTACTTGGCATCCGGTTAATTACTCTGCTCGTGGGAGGAGCTAGCCATACTTCTATTTATTTCTACTGCATAAGAAAATAGCTTAGATGAGCTTATACGGGCTTGGTCCGATCACGGCAGAGGAATTCCATAATCGCAGCACTTGAGGGACTGAGGCAGGAGAAATGCGAGTCCAAAGCAGCCTGAGTTACACAGAGAACTTCAGGTGAGCCTGAAACCCAACGAGAGACTGGTTTTAGTCTGCAATACTTCCATTAAAATGCACAGCAAGGGGCTGGAGAGATGGCCCAGTGGTTGAGAGCCCTGGCTGCTCTTCCACAGGATGGGGGGGGTCAAACCCAGCCCCCACATGGTGGCTCACAACCACCTGCCATGCCAGCCCAGAGCATCTAATCCCTTCTGACCTTCTCAGACACTGCATAACTCATGATACACAGACATACATGCAGGCAAAACACCCATGCACATTTAAGCACAAAATAATTCAAGAAAAACAACACATCAGATCTATAGAAAAAAACTTTCATTTGTTATTAATAAAGCACCCATGAACAATCTATTATATATACTGCAATTGTTTGCTATTATGAAAATTTTCTAAATAAAAAGTAATATATTTTTGAATAAAAAGTATTACATTGGGTTGGTGTATATCTCCGTGGTGGTGTATTGCCTAGCTTCCACAAGGCTTGTGGATTTAATCCCTAGTGCTTACTTCCCAAGCAGGATGTGGTTGAATCTCACATGGGCTCAGATGAACGCATGTGGAAATCTCTGAAAGAATACAACAGGAGAGACATTTTGGAAATCGGGCTAGAAAGTATCATCTTTAAGCCCCTACTTTCAACTGAACTTGCTTAGCACTAAAGTGGACTCATTTTTTAAGTAAGATGTATGTCATAAGAAGAACGGTGCCACTGGGGGGCTAGAGTGATGGCTCAGTGGTTAAGGGCACTGACTGCTCTTCCAGAGGACCTGGGTTCAAGTCCTAGCACCTACATGGCAGTTCTCAACTGTCTGTAACTCAAGATCTGACATCCTCACACGGACACACGTGTAGCAAAACACCAATGCAAATAAAATAAAAATAAAAAAGAACGGTGCCACAACAGACATGTGATTGAGAGATTAGAGGAAATGATGGTTATAATAATGTTATATTCTGGTGAAACAAATTTCAGGGTTTTCATATACTGAAATAACAAACAGCGAAGAAAGAAGAATGCTCATGGGATCTTACAACAGCCCACCAAACACTAAATCTCAAAATTCATTTATCTTTTTCTTAGCAATATCCCAAAAACAAATTTCATGATGTTGACAGAATCATAGCCATTCCAATATTTGTAAGAATCTGTAACTTGGAGAATATTTTAAGCATTAATTTTTTTTTAGCCAGTGCAGATCTACAGTTGAAATGTGCTGATCAACACATGTTAAATTCAGAATATTAAATTCAGTGCAATTCAGAATATCTCCATAGCCTGTGAGATATGCTAACTTTGCCAGCTTCAGCTCTCTGTGGAGAATACCGCCTCTCAAGATTAAGTCTTTTTAAAGTTACCCCAGGTCCACAGTGTCCGACGAGCACCTTTGGATCCTAGACGGCAGGTCCTGGAGTGACCACGCGCTGCTCCCAAGACGGTCAACAATATCAATGACTTGATCCTTCTAAGTGTAGCAGTACAATTTTATGAAAATATCCCTTACATCTAAAGAGCCTGGGACTTTTGCTAAACCTCACAGCTGTTAATAAGACAGCTTGAGGTCACTTAAGACTCAGCCGGGCCGGGCAGTGGTGGCGCACGCCTTTAATCCCAGCATTTGGGAGGCAGAGGCAGGCCGATCTTTGTGAGTTCGAGACCAGCCTGGTCTACAGAGCTAGTTCCAGGACAGGCTCCAAAACCACAGAGAAACCCTGTCTCGAAAAACCTAAATAAATAAATAAATAAATGGGGCTGGAGAGATGGCTCAGTGGTTAAGAGCATTGCCTGCTCTTCCAAAGGTCCTGAGTTCAATTCCCAGCAACCACATGGTGGCTCACAACCATCTGTAGAGAGGTCTGGGGCCCTCTTCTGGCCTTCAGGCATACAGACAGAATATTGTATACATAACAAATAAATAAATAAATAAATATTAAAAAAAAAAAGACTCAGCCGGGCATCCTGTGTACTCACCTGTTTGTTTAAAAGGACACTGTAACCGCCAACCACTTGCCTTGGAGTTCCCACACACTCAGCTTTTATAACCTATGCTAATGTATACCTTTGATCTTAAATTATGTGTTCTTCCATGCCACTGAGTCAGAGAATAATGAGAGTGTGTGTGTGTGTGTGTGTGTGTGTGTGTGTGTGTGTGTGTGTGTGTGTTAGGCTAAACATTTGCTGAAAACAGCAAACAAGTAGAAAAGCAAGCTTATACAGCAGATATCTGCTATAAATGTTGTAACCAGCTTCTGGATATTGCTTTGTAATGGTTTGTTTGCAGTACTGATACATTGTCACTTGGGGTCAGCTGGAGAGTATAACATTGTCCCTTGTAACACTCTGTTGAAGATGTCTGTGCAGCACCTTCCTTCCTTCCCCTTGCCATGCTTTCGAACAAAGTCCTGTGTTAGGGACCAACACAAGCAACAGGGACAGACACACAACAGACAGACGACAGACAAGCCAGTAACCACAGACTACAGACAAACAGAAGACAGGGGGAGAGAGGTAGAGAATTCAAACTGGGCTTGTTCTTGGTCAAATGAACCCAAGGGAAAACACTAAGTATTCTTTCCTTAATTGACACCAACAAATTCTGGTGCCTCAGAGGCTGTCTTAAGGTGCTTGGTTCATCTAAAGAAGGATACTGATTGCTTGAGGTGTGTGTTGTTTCCCCATTTAAGCTGAATTTCTCTACTTTTATTGAAAAATCAACACACATGGGATTTTATACGTTTATCTGGCTATCAATTCATTTGCAGACAGGTTCCAAGTCTTGGCTGTTGTGATTGGTACTACAATGAACACAGGAAGGCAGTTCTCTCTGTAAAATACTGTTTTGAAGGCTGGGGAGATAGGTTCGTGGTTACAAGAACTTACTCTTGCGGAATATCCAGTTCCCAGCACCCACTTGGCAATCACACCCTTCTCTTTAAACCTCTGCCTGTACCAGGCCCCCACATGGTGCAGGCAAACGTTAATACACATAAAGCAGCTTTTCAATAAATGGGACGCCTCTTTCATTTCTTACAACAGACATTCAGTAGTAGAACAGTTGGATCTATTTGGGATTCTATTTTTATTTTATTTTATTGAGAAACCTCCGTGTTGTTTTCTATAATGTCTATTTTTTTTTAACTGTTCTACAACAACTCGGCCCTAGTGTGCCATCAGAGCAGGGAAGTGTAGTAGTATTTTCTTGTTGGGACCACCAGCCCCCAAATAATGACACAAAGACTTATTATTAATTATGAAAGCTCAGCCTGTGTCTTAGGCTTGTCCCATTAGCTCTCATAACTTCGATTAACCCTTATTTTTACTAATCTGCATTTTACCACATGGCTTTTACCTCTCTCCCATTCTGTGTGTCCAGCTGGTTCCCTGTCTCCATGGCATCTCTGGTGAGCCTCCATTATCTTCTCTTCCTCTCTCTGCCCGGAAGTTCCACTTATCTCTTCTGCGTAGTCATTGTCTGTTCAGCTTTGTATTACACCAATCACAGGAACACAACTTCACACAGTGTACAAATATCCCACAACAAACAGGAAAGGAGGCAGACAAACATAGAATTGCATGTTGTACAGTGCTGCTGGGACTTCCTGACGAAAGGGTGACCCTGTGAGACCAAACAGATCCCTAGGATTTGAGCCAGAAATAGTCAAAACAAAAGTCACTTCGTTTAAGCCAAAAGGAGGCTGCTTTGTGTTACACTAGTACCAAGGACCAGAGATGCTCTCTGATCGTCGACATAACCAGGGCCTGGACACAAAACTTCACTTACCTAATTGCTTTCTACATAGTGAGATGGGGAACTATACACAGAGAACAGGCTAAGGTCTTTCCAGGCAATCATGAAGATTAACACCTCAAGACAGCTGTACCCATGAGAGGCTGAACCCTCACAATAGCTTTTACATAATTGTTTTTCTGTGTACTATTTATAATATGTAATTACTACCTTGTAACTTGGAGATGAGACATATTCTCCTGTGGGCACCATATGGGTTAAGCATCTCAGCCCGGGGAAGGTGCCTGAAGGCCCTAAGACCAGTAAGTCATCTTGTTGAGTGCCAGCACTATCTATACAGAACTGGAAACCCATGTGGGGTTCATCAGATTTTTCAGCCAGTAAAGAGCCAAGGTCAAAACCAGCCAGCAAGAAGAGACAGTGAGAGCCGGGAGGTGGTGGCGCACACCTTTAATCCCAGCACTCGGGAGGCAGAGGCAGTCGGATCTCTGTGAGTTCGAGACCAGCCTGGTCTACAGAGCTAGTTCCAGGACAGGCTCCAAAGCCACAGAGAAACCCTGTCTCGAAAAAAAAAAAAAAAAGAAGAGACAGTGATGCTTTGTACGAGCAACCTATAAGCCCAAAGAATGAACTTGACTTCACCATGGACTCCAAGGGACCCAAGGTCCCCTCTGGGGGGAAAAAAAGTTACTGGAAAACCCTTCACAGTCTTGGACACTAAAGAAAAATTAAGTCACTAAACAAATAGTTGGGAATCATTTTCCCAAGTATAGCGCTTGGAATGTCTGTTGACTCCAAAGAGACTAAGGGGCCTGGCTTTATTTTTATTGATGTGGATGCAAGGTTTAGGATGCCTGATTAGACTCCCAAACTCTTACCAAAGCAGCAGCCGCTTGAATCTTCATTCCATTTACCCCTCGACTACGGCCGCTCTTTTCCTGGGGTTCTTTCCAGTTTGTCTCCCAAATCCATACAACAGGTTACCCATCCAGGTCGGAGATGTCCAGCTAGCTAGTCAGTGTTCTCGTAGACTCTGTTAGTGCAAAGAATAGGAGCCTGTGGGTGTCCCTGTAATGCAATCCGCCTATGATTACCTTTGTTGATGACTATTGGGAAAAAATTCCAGAGCGATAGCTACTGTCCGAGTGTCAGACAGGGAGCCAGCTGCTCTAGGAAAGGTATCCCATGCATGGTCTCAGGTGGGGATTGCCAACAAAGTACTTCCGGGGCAAACATGAGGATCTGAGTTCAGATCCCCAGGACCCACGTGAAGCTGAGCACTGGTCTGTAGGGGGAGTGGAGAGGGACAAGATCCCTAGGATTCATTGGCCAGGCAGCTCCGGTTTCACTGAGAGACCCTGTCTCAAAAAAATAGAGTCCCACTGAGAAAGACACCCTACATCAAGTTCTCGACCGCTTGTTCCATTGGGGTAACCTGCTTGAGTTAGCTACAGTCCATCTGGGCTGTGCAAAAGTTCCGTGGGGAACTGAATGAGTGTGACTGAGCTCAGACTTGCTCTAGCCTTTGTCTTGACCACAGGGGTCATCACCACCATGCCTCCCAAGTTGAGGTACTGCTTCTGATTGGCTCTCCGGACCAAGCAAGGAACAGCAGCTGTCATGATCCACTGCACGAAGTCACCACAGGAACTAATTCCTGCATCTCCAGCTTGTAAATGCCTGGAGGGGACAGGCCACAGTATCTGAGAAGCTCTGGAATAGGGGTGTGTGAGTGTGTGTGTGTGCATCATCTCTCTGTGTGTGTGCATCTTTCTCTGTGTGTACACACACATGCGCCTTTCTCTCTCTGTGCACGTGTGTGTATGTGTTTCTCTGTGTGTGTGTATACTCGCACATACACCTTTCTCTCTCTCTCTGTGCGTGTGTGTATGTGCTTCTCTCTCTCTCTGTGCATATCTCTGTGTGTGAGTGTGAGTGTGTGTGTGTGTGTGTGCGCGCACGCGCGCACTCACTCATACCTGCCCATGTGGAGGGCAGAAGTCTTTCTCTATTACTCTCTACTTTGTTTTTTGAGACAGGATTTCTCACCAGGCCTGCAGCTTGCCATTTTGGCTAGTGAGCCACTGACTGGCCAGTAAGCCCAGAGATATGCCTGTTGTCCCCTCTCTCCCCACTAAGCACCAGGGTTAGAGATGTTTGCAGGCAGGAGGCCTGGCTTTTATATGAATGCTGGGAATCCCCAGCCAGAGATACTAACTTTGGAACTCTTGACCCTGCCAGGTTGCCCTCCCTGAGGGTGGTGGAGTTGGTGCTGGAGACTAAGGTAGAGCCAAGAGGATTTGAAGCTGCTGGGCAGTGTACAGTCTGGCCTGCTGGAGCTGGATGCAGAAAGAACAGGTACTTCCCCTGGACGGTCAGTTCTTTAAAGGCCAAGTCCCTTCATGATCACTGAGCACATAAGTCATTAGACGTGCTCAGAAAACCTTTGCTGGGGACACTCACCATGAAATTACTAAGACAGCTCGACCCTGTAGTGAGGGATGCAGACGGGTGTGGCAGACACGGATTTATTTTGCCTAGTGGAAGGACAGTGCCCTCTTAAATTCTGTGAGTCACTGAGCCTTCATGGTTCTGAGAATAGAGGCATGTATTATTTTATCGAGAAATACATTTTATCTCATTAAACGTCCTAACCATAGTCAACCTAGAAATTGGGGAAGTCATGAAGCGATGGAGACTAAGGTTGTCCACTTCCTCAGAAAGGTGGGTGAGTCCTTGTGGGCAGGAATTGCTGAGGCTGGGTGCGGGTAGAACTGTGGGATCCCGAACATCACACCCACAGTTAAAGGGGGAAACAGTTGGCAAGACGAAGGTCCCTCCTTCCTGACCCCTCTTCCCAATCAGTGGGGATAAAAATGGAGACCTCCAGACAAACGTCAAGATGTTTACCAGACTTTTCTAAAGCCAGAGACACGGTTTATATAGAGAACAGAGTGAAAGAAGGGGGGGAGGGAAAGGAAGGTGAGGGGTAAGGGTTTTGTTAATACTTTAAGGTGTGTGTGTGTGTGTGTGTGTGTGAGAGAGAGAGAGAGAGAGAGAGAGAGAGAGAGAGAGAGAGAGAGAGAGAGAGAGAGAGAGAGAGGAAGAGAGCTCACAAACCACAATCCCATCATCTGACACTTTTTTCTGAATAAAAGGGTCGAGTTGCAGTGGGGAGCAGTAACTACACGCTTTGCAGATGAACTTGAAATTAAGGGGAAAATGTGTATGGTCCGATAATGGAGCAGCTTGGGCCAGGCCACCAGACAAACCACAAGCCACATCTGGGGCAGCCTCACCTGTCTTACAGCTGCCTGCCCAGAGGCTCTTAGCTACCTGGAGAGCAGCCATTTCATACCATTAACAGCAGCTAACACGGGCAGTGTTAAAACACATCACCGTGGGCTTCATCAGCCAGGCTGAATGGCTCCTTTCACAGGTAGAGAAGAGAAACTGGAACTGTTTTCTTGCCAGCATGACAATCAAAAAAGACGTCCAGAAGAATATTCGAAAATGATAATAAAATGCCATCCTTGTGGGGTACAAAGCTGCTCTCAACGTCTGAAAGCCGTCCCCTACTCCCACACTTCTCTGAGTACAAGAGGCAGACATAAAAGATTGCCTTCTCTCACGTCACCATTATGTCCCTAACTCGGCTTTGCTTTGTGTCTAAGCAATTTGAAGACTCTCCTTTTTAAACTCTATATAAATGAGAGTTATTGACAAGCCGAGCCCTAACTCCAGAGGAGAGGGTGGCAACCCTCCCAAACCTAGCTTTTTTTAAGTAGATGGAACTAAAAACAAGGTGGAACTTTTAAATTTTACAAAGTACAGCCCCCAAAGGTAAAACAATGTTCTCTAAAACCCAAGTGTAGAGAAAAGAGATGCTTAAGAGGGAATAGGAGTGGAAAGTTCTGGAGACGCCTCTGCCAGTAAGTTGGGTGGCATACAAGCATGAGAACTTGAGTCAGATCACTGGCACCCACATGGAAGTCAGACACTGCACCCCCAACGATTGGGGGTGGGCAAGTGGATGTTTGCGGCTCATTGGCTGGTCAGTGATGGTGTGGGATGTCCTTCTGTATATGCGCTGCTTTTATTGGTTGATGAATAAAACTGTTTCAGCCAATGACTTAGCAAAGTAAAACCAGGCAGGAAATCCAAACAGAGAGAAATAGTAGGTGAAGTCAAAGAGATGCCATGTAGTTGCCAAAAGAGAAAGATGCCAGAACATTACTCATAAGCCACAGCCTCCTGGTGATGCATAGATTAATAGAAATGTGTTGATTTAAGATGTAAGAGCTAGCTGGGCGGTGGTGGCGCACGCCTTTAATCCCAGCACTCGGGAGGCAGAGGCAGGTGGAT
>NW_004949118.1:4221813-4223774 GCF_000317375.1 Microtus ochrogaster | reverse complement strand
AGTGCTGGGATTAAAGGCGTGTGCCACCACCGCCTGGCTTTTTTTGGTTTTTTGAGACAGGGTTTCTCTGTAGCTTTGGTGCCTGTCCCGGAACTAGCTCTTGTAGACCAGACTGGCTTCGAACTCCCAGAGATCCACCTGCCTCTGCTTTCCGAGTGATGGGATTAAAGGCATGCGTCACCTCCGCCTGACTGCAATGGTGATGGTTGGTCATCTTCCAGGACTATGGAACAAGGAGGCAACTCACTAGGGTATGGGCTGAATTCTGATCAGTACCTGCTGTGCACCGGTCAGCCCATAGGTGTCCAGAACCACGGCAGGTGAACTGCTCGGGACTGGGACAATGACAAGGTGGGGTGGAGAAGAGAGGGTGCCTGTTTTCCAGCCTCCTCTCTGTAGCTGCTCCTCCCTGGCTTGTGGGGAAACGCCCTGTGTAAAATTGCGCTTAGGGTATTACAGGGGCCTGCAAGGGTCTGTTTCTGTGCTAGACCATTTGTACTGAGAAGGAGCTAAAGTTAGAGAAATGCTTCGGCTTCCGTGGTGGTGGTGGGGGCGGGGAGGCAGGGGACAGCAACCAGCAAGTCCTGCTGACTGAATGTAAACCACTGAAATAGGCGCTGGAGAGATGACTGAGCAGTTAAAGGCATTTGCTGGTCTCACAGGAGATGCCAGTTCAGTTCCCAGCACCCACCTGTTAATTACAACTGCCTGTAATTCTGCTTCCTGGTTAACTACAGCCTTTCCTCTGAGCAACTACACACGTGTGTTGCACATACAAACACTCAGGTAGACACATAGACACACAAAATAAATCTTTTTTCATAAATAGCAACATGAAATAAAATGACTTCATGATAACAGCCCCTGAGAAATATCTGTTCCGTTCACAAGTTGTGAAAAATGCAGCTGACTCCTGAATTACTTCTGTTATTATTATTATTATTATTATTAAGTTCATTTTCTTCAAATTACAAATCATGGTTGTTTAAAACACAGAAAACACTCAAAGACAGTGGAGAAACTTTAAAATACTCACATGATTCTGCCACTTTTTTTTGTCTTTTTTGTTTTGTTTTGTTTGAGACAGGGTTTCTTTGTGCAGCAGTGGCTGTCCTGGAACTAGCTCTTGTAGACCAGGCTGGCCTCGAACTCACAGAGATCCACCTGCCTCTGCCTCCCAAGAGCTGGAATTACAGGCGTGCGCCACCACAACCTGACACCACTTTTTTCCCTTGAACTGAATCACGAAAGTATCCTTCTTCCTTGGGGTGAGGGACACTCAGACACTTCATGCATGATCATTGCTGGCGTAACAACAATTTCTCCACCTCTCTCTTTTCCTGTACAGTACAGCAGCGTTCTGTATCAAGTTCTGGGTCCCTAGAGTCAAGCCAGAGTGATAGAAAATGTTCATAAAACATTGTGTCTGTGCTGAACGGATACAGACCTTCTTTTTCTTACCATTATTCCACAGAGCATACAGTACAGTGTATTTACATTGTATCCGGTATTTTAAGCCATCGGAATGATTTAAAGTGCTCAGGAGCCGGGTGTGCTGGTACGTTCCTTTTATCCCAGCACTTAAGAGGCAAGGGCAGGTGAATCTAAGTTGGAGGCCAACTTGGTCTGCATAATGAATTCTAGGTACCTAGGGCTACACAGTGAGATGATAGATAGATAGATAGATAGATAGATAGATAGATAGATAGATAGATAGATAGATAGATAGATAGATAGATAGTAGATAGATGGATAGATGATAGATAGATAGATAGATAGATGATAGATAGATAGATAATAGATAGATAGATCGATAGATAGATAGATGATAAATAGCTAATAGATAGATAGATAGATAATAGCTAATAGATAGATAGATAGATAGATAGATAGATAGATAGATAGATAGATGATAGATAGATAGATAGATGATAGATAGATAGATAGATAGATAGATAGAT
>NW_004949118.1:4220577-4221713 GCF_000317375.1 Microtus ochrogaster | reverse complement strand
GATAGATAGATAGATAGATAGATAGATAGATGATAGATAGATAGATAGATGATAGATAGATAGATAGATAGATAGATAGATAGATAATAGATAGATAGATCGATAGATAGATAGATGATAAATAGCTAATAGATAGATAGATAATAGATAGATAGATAGATAGATAGATAGATAGATAGATAGATAGTAGATAGATAGTAGATAGATAGATAGATAGATAGATAGATAGATAGATAGACATGAATAATAAAGGAAGGAAGGCGCATGGGTTGTATGTACTATATCATTTGATATATGTGGTTTCTCATTTCTCAAGTCAAAGTCCTGCTCTCCCCACTCCGCCAGATACAGTAACCCAGCCAGCTTTTCTCAAGATGGCGGCGGCAGCCATAAGCCTTCCACGTGGAGGTCCAGAGTTCTGCCTTGGGTCATCTTTTTTCTCACAGTTGATGCTTTATCAGAAGCCTCTATCCTTGGAAAGATGTCACTAGCTTCTTGTAGGTGGCCATTCTGATCATACGCTGCTTCCTAAGCCACTGAAGGACAAGGGAGTTAGAATCCACCAGATCGACTCAGAAAATGAACATTCAAGCCTCCTGCTCTGGCTGCCTCGGCAAGCTGTGCCCGAAGCACGTGACATCACGGGGCAGCGTGGGTACCTGAACAAAAGTCAAATTTCTGAATTAGGGTGTGTTGTGGGGTGGTTACGCAACAGTGATGACTGTGGCTACTCCCTGGGATTCTAGTGTGCTCCCCTGGAGGAGAACAAAGGGGTTATGGTATAATTAGACCATTGGGAGTGGTGTGTAATGCCATGTGTCTCTGGGGACGTGTCATTAGACAGGCTAAAATACGCCTTAGCAAGAAGGTGGACGCCTCGCTGCTTGGGTCTCGTCTTCACTCTGCATGTGAATTCAATCCATTGCTACCCAATTCCCACTCTGCTTTAGAATACAGTTACTCCTCTTTGTATGGCTTTGATAAGGAAATGTCCCATGTCACTTACTTGAATAATACCAGATATCAACAGTTCTTCTGATTTCAGCCTCCGTGGAGTCCTTACAAGAGTGCCGGCGGTGTTGGTGCATGCCTTTAATCCCAACACTCAGGAGGCAGAGGCAGGCGGATCTCTGTGA
>NW_004949118.1:4215396-4218707 GCF_000317375.1 Microtus ochrogaster | reverse complement strand
AGAGAAGGGGGGAAGCAGAAAAGTGGAGAGAGAGGCAGAAGCGAAGCTACCTCTCCGAGAGGAAGATGGAAAAGAGAGCGAGCTCAGGCCTGAAGCTGAAGAGCAGCCGCCTCAGCGGGTGGGGAGGGGGAATGGGCGTGGCTTGTCCCTTAAAGGGACAGGAAAGCACAACAACCGGTTTCGGGGGTCAAGACTGACGAGGCTGCTCTTGCCCCAAGAGGGTGTGTCTGTTATTCACCCTGCTGCTTGTTTACATAATTAAACCGTTCTGGAGCGAACAGGGCAGCCGTCCCAAGCTGCCATGAAAAATGGCCCAAGTGCCCAGGAAAGAAGGAAGCTGAACACTCACGGAGGGTAGAGAGAGGGCTCCGTAAAACTTGCATGCTTTGACTCGCTCAGCCGCACCTCAGGAAGACAGCACCCAGGCCCCTAGTAGTCTTGCCTAGATGGAGGATTGGAAGGGAAGCCAGAGTGAGTCAAAGGATGTCAGTCAGTATTAAAAACTGGAGTCAGAGCCGGGCGGTGGTGGCACACGCCTTTAATCCCAGCACTGGGGAGGCAGAAGCAGGCGGATCTCTGTGAGTTTGAGGCCAGCCTGGTCTACAAGAGCTAGTGCCAGGACAGGCTCCAAAAAGTTACAGAGAAACCCTGTCTCGAAAAAAACAAAACAAAGCAAAAAACTGGAGTCAGATTCGTTATTATAACATATTGTTCCAGTGTTGTTTCTCTGTCTCAGCCACCTTTTGTTGTTGTGAGAAAAGATCAAAAGCAGTTTATGGACGCGTTTAACCCAGAAAGCTCACATGACTAGGGAGGCCTGGTTACAGGAAGCCGGAGCAGGAAGCTGAGGGGGCTATCAATCAGGAAACCCCGCAAAGCCCGCCCCCAGTGACCCACTTCCTCCAGCAAACCCCGCCCCCAGTGACCCACTTCCTCCAGCAAAGCTCACTCCCAGTGACCCAACTTCCTCCAGCAGGACTCCATATCACAAAGATTCCACAACCTCGCCAAAGAGCACCAGCAGCTGTGAACCAAGTGTTCAGACACGTGAATCTGCAGGGGACACCGCTTATTCTAACGCCACACCATGGGCGTTACTCAGTTCACACACTGTCAGCTAACGTTGTCTTTCAGTGCTGCACACTTTTGCCATTTGACAAATGGTTACGTGAAAGAAAGAACTAACAAAGCTGGGCAGTGGTGGCTCATGCCTTTAACCCCAGCACTCGGGAGGTAAGGGCAGGTAGATCTCTGTGAGTTCGCGACCAGCCTGGTCTACAAGCGCTAGTTCCAGGACAGGCTCCACCAAAGCTACACAGAGAAACCCTCTCTTGAAAAACCAAAACAGAAAAAAGAAAAAGAAAGAAAAAAGAAAGACTAACAAAAATGCAAGTGCAGCCAAGAAAGAAACTTGGATAATTCTTCATGTGAGACACCAGTCCACCATGAGCAAAGTCATTAAGAAACAGCCAAGTGTGCAGAGGGTGTCCCCACCCCTTGTTCAGAAACTCCTGGTATGTAGCCAGAGAAAAAGCCCTTGGTGACAAGCCTACTTTCTTCATGAAAAGAGAAAGGCCTCAGAATAAAAGGAGTAAAGATGGCTCGGAGGAAATGGTGCCAACAAAACACTTAGCATCCAGTGAACTTTGGGAGCTGCTTCAAAACATAGAAAGCACAAAGAATTAATTGTTGGAAGCTGATCCAACTTAAGAAAAAGAGAACAATTTGCCAATCTACAAACAAATAGGAATAAAATCGAGCTACTATTTGATCTGGCAATCCCATTAGTCAGCTATCTGTCACGGTAACAAAATACTGCCATTAGCCATTCGCAAGAGGAAGAGTTTGGTTTTTGCTCAGTTTCGGAGCTAGTTGGCTCCAAAGTTTTGGGTCTACATGTTGTGAGGTGCACATGATGGAGCAAATGACGAAAGGGCTGGGATCCCCAATATCCTCATTTGGAGGCATGCCCTTAAGGATTACCTGCTTCATTTCTTTCTTTCTCTTTTCTTGAGAGTGTCTTACTATGTAGCACAGGCTAGCCCTGAACTTACAGAGATCCTACCAGCCTCTGCCTCGCAAGTGCTGGAATTAAAGCTGTGTACCACCATACCCAGTCAAGGTCTCACCTCCTAAGTGTCCCCATCACCTCCCTACTACGCTAAGTTAGGGACCGAGCCTTTAATCGACACAGACCTTAGTGGGCCATTTCAATCCTGAATTATAACACCACTTGATAAAACAAACAGAAACAAAGAAAACAGAATCAGCGTGTTAAGGACACATCTGTGCTGCCGTGTCTGCTGCAGGGCTGTTCACAACAGCCAAGAAATGGGAGCAAACGGGGTGTCCACCAGCTGACAAATGGAGCGAGAAAATGTGGTTCGATGTGCAAGGGAATATCGTCCAGCCATTGAAAGAAGAATCCTGTCTTTTGTATCGCCTGGAACTGGGAATCTTTATGTTAAATGAAGTGAAACAGGCGTGGAAAGATAAGTACCACGTGATCTCACTCCTATGTGGAGTCTAAAAACATCTTCACCTCACAGAGAGCTAAGAGCACAATGCCGCGGGCATGGAAGGAGAGGACAAGAGAGATTGATCGACGGGTATTAATAGTATGCCAGGATAGAAAGTCCCTGACATGTCATTGCCCAGTAGGTCTGTTATAGATGACAATAACGTACTAACTTCCAAAAACTAAAAGACTTCCAGTGTTTTCACTGTGAAAATATAACAACTGCATGAGGAGATATATCTAATCTGATTTAAATGTTACACTGCACGTGTGCATCAAAACATGTATAATTATATGTCTCCATGAGAACAAACTTAATTTAAAAGAATTTACCAAAGCACAGAATGGCGACATAGAGGCCTTTTGATCATGCCCCGCTTTGTGAAACAAAACCCGTGGTTTTCCCAGGCTGTGCTGTCTCCTTGTCTCTAGCATCTCCTTCCCATTTCTTCTTCAACCTCTACCTTTCAGCAGAGGCAACCACAGGTTCTGCACAGGTCTTAGGTGGGTGGTAAGGTAATGTTGATGGTGGCCTTTTGGAATCATGGGGAGTAATTGCTCATACGGCAGGATTTGAGAGCACCCCTTTTATTACACGGTCTGGGCTTAAGAGCAAGCACAGAGCACCAAACAACTTTATGTGGTTATCTGTGGCGATTTCATTCTCTTAAAAAATTTTCTACTGAGAACTCAAAAACAATGGCAATGGGTTTCTGATCCTACTGCACGTACTGGCTTTGTAGGAGCCTAGGCAGTTTGGATGCTCACCTTACTAGACCTGGATGGAGGTGGG
>NW_004949118.1:4207928-4214186 GCF_000317375.1 Microtus ochrogaster | reverse complement strand
CGGGCGGCCAGGCCCGCCGGAGGAAGCAGCCCCCGAGGCCGGCCGACTTCAAGCTGCAGGTCATCATCATCGGCTCCCGCGGCGTGGGCAAGACCAGCCTAATGGAGCGCTTCACCGACGATACGTTCTGCGAGGCCTGCAAGTCCACCGTGGGTACGCCGGGCCTGGGGCGGGAGGGCCCGCGGGGAGGTCGGGGCCCGGTCCCCCGTGGACACTCTGACCCCTCCCGGGGCCAGGCTGAGTTTCCCGTGGCCATTCTGCGGGTGCCCGGGATTTCCCGCCGTGGGAACATCAGGCATCCGAGCCGCGCGCACAGGCCGGGTCCCTGTGGAAGCTCTGACCCCCTCCCGGGGCCAGGCCGAGTTTTCCGTGGCCTTTCCGCGTGTGTCCGACCCCCAGAGCCGGGACATTCCCTCCTGGAGCCTTCTCGGGTCATGAGGTCGGGTTCATGCATCCGTGGAAACTCCCGGTCCGTTATACCAGCTTGCCCAGGAAAACGGCTTTGTGAGATGGGAAAGTAAAGCCCGGGGCCAGCCACTGGTTCAGCGCCCCGAGATCACCATCCTAAGCGGGCTTGAACCTCTTAGCATAACAGGCTAGAAGAATGAACCAGGGCTTGCTTTCTCATTGCCCATCCGTTTTCATATTTTACTGCGAAGAAGTTGAAAAATCACTGCAGAGACCGTTCGCAGTAAAGCGGCGCTCCAGCTTCTTGTTTTGTGGACAAATGTAGGGCAGAGGGATTTCGGCTGTGTTTATCCTTGACCTCAAATAACCGGGTGACAGGCAAAGTGAGAACCATTCCTCCACTACCTAACCGGAGTCGGTGAAATCTATCGGTAACGCTACTGCTGCTTTCCTTCCTCGGGATCTGGATTTGAAACTGCAAGGGAATGTTTTTAATGACGCTGGACTGACAGAACTTGACATTGAGGCTTGTCGGGGGTATGGGAGCCAGTTGTGCCCATAGAAAGGCTGCCCAGAGAACTGTGATTTGGGGTGACTCTGTAGAATAAACAAAAGGGACTGGACAGGGAGTCCAGAAATGTTTGATACACGTCTTGAATCCCAGTATTGGTGAGAGACCAGCTGATCTCTGTAAGTTCGAAGTCAGCCTGGTCTACGCAGTGAGTTCCAGGACAGACAATGCTGTGTAGAGAGACCCTGTCTCAAACAAGGCAAATCTCAGTTTGGAGAATTGAAATGCTAAAAACGTATACACATGTTTACAGTTGTAAACATTGACGGTGCCCATTTTGAGATGAGAATTCTATAGAGAATCTTAGGGCCTCTCCCTAAAGAGATCATGAAATCATAATTGTGAGTTGTCAGGTAACAAAACAATGGCAGTTTTAAGTACTTAACTGGAAAATTAATCCTCCAGTTTTCACATTGACCTTTTTAATTTCATTTTTGAGTATGTCCCTTCATTTCATTTTTTTCCCTTCTACTTTTATTTATTTGGGTTTTTTTTTAAACATTTATGCTCCTTCTACCCTTTTTTTTTTAATGTTTGTCTGTTTGAATGTGATATTGAAATCCAGTAACATAATTATACCTGTTGCAAATATCCAATCTTGGATCATGAAAGTATATAGGGAGTTATTAACCAGGAAATGAGGCTGCTGTTATTTTGTTAGTAGCTGATGTAAACGCAGTAGGGTCTGAAGGCAGTTGAGGATTACCAGTCTTTTATGGCCCCGCGCTTACTTACATGTGTAAAAATGAAAGGTATGATTGTGTCTAATTCGGAAGGGAAAAGTCAGTGCAGATACCAAGACTGAAGGCATGGGGTGTGAGGCAATGGGTAAAGCTGCCCTCCAGAACAGGACACCCACACTCTAGGATGCATAGAAATGGATGCTTCGAGACCCTGGCTAGCATGTAGTTCTGAGAAGGGTGGACCTGCCCTGTGAGCTTTCCCAGCATCGACAGAGTGAAACCAGCCAATGGGATAGCATAGACTACCTGGGCGTGAGCAGGGAAACTCACACACATAATAACATGTAAGTGTGTAAGTGTGTCTCCCCACACTGAGGGTGGATATTTTTTTAAATGTTTTTGTTTACTTTGTATGCAGCCTGTAGTAGTTAACTTCAATAAATGTTTCTTGTCGCGGGGAGTTGAAAGGAAGATGGAAACCATGGCTTACTCAAAGCTAAAGACAGCAAATGCTAACGGACATCTCATTAGCTCCTGCCACTGACTCGCTTTCCTTCCTAGTGAGCAGGTCATTGGTGGAGCACCTGCTGGGGGCTGGTTGTCATGCTGCCCCTGGGGAAAGTGGAACAGGGCGTGGGTTCAGCGTGCAAGTGGTGCCACGCTCACGCTCACGGGGAGCTAGCTGACAGTGGAGAGCACTTAGCTTCCAAGTGCTTCCCAGCTGGGGCTGAGAGCTTCTTAGAGGATTCCTTCCCATTGAACTGCATGGAGCTAAGTTCATTCCTTAAGTTCCTTTATGGTGTGGTTGGGGTCCTTCTGTGGCCTGTGTTTCTAGTTTCTTCTCGTCCCAGTACAATGCCCCACACAGAGGACGAGTGTCTTCCCCGTTGTTGTTTTCCTTACTGAGGCAGGGCTTGCGGATGTTGGCTGCTTCTGGAGGAGACCACAGCCCCTGAGCGTGTGTGCACAGAGATGGGTTGCAGAAGCAAGGGCGTGGCACCTGTAATTCAGAGAAGAGAGACTTCTGAAATATACCTTTGACAGTTCATCAGACACCTGTGGACTTTGTGTAACAGGAAGTTAGGGAGCTCCTTAGGGATTTGAGCTGGTAGAAGAATGTAAAATTTGAATCAGCGAAATGTTGGGGTATTTTTATTGTTATGATTAATTTTCAGAGCAGACTAGGTTTGAAACACATAGAATTCACAAGGTGTGAAAAGCTACAATATTAACTTATTTAATGGCAATTATTGTAGAATATGATTTTTCAAATAGATTTGTGTTTGTGGAATTGAATTAGTCAGATACACCTAGAATAATCTGGCCAGTTCTTTTCAAAGTATAGGGACAGTGTTTGTGAAGTTAGAGAGAGGAGAGAGAAAGCAAGTTTGCTATTGATGTTGGCCCACAGCCCCTTCTGTACCAGTTCCTCCAGTTTCTTCTTTGCCTAGACAATGGCTCTGACATATCTGAACCGTTTTCTTCTGTGGATTTCTGTATTGTAAACATACATGTGCTGCTGTGAACCCTAGGTACACGTGTGTTCATGTGATTAATTTCTGAGTGAATCTCCAGGTATGCATGTGTTCATGTGGTTGTAAACACACTTTACATGCGCTGCTGTGAACCCAGGTACACATGTGTTCATGTGATTGTAAACATACTGCTGTGAACCCTAGGTACGTGTGTGTTCGTGTGATTGTGAACACTCTTTACATGTGCTGCTGTGAGCCCTAGGCACACATGTTCATGTGATTATAAACACACTTTACATATGCTACTGTGAACCCTAAGTACATGTGTGTTCATGTGATTACTTTCTGGGTGACTCTCTAGGTGCATGTGTGTTCGTGTGATTGTCAACACTCTTTACGTGCACTGCTGTGAACCCTAGGTACGCATATGTTCATGTGATTATGAACACACTGCTGTGAACCCAGGTACGTGTGTGTTCGTGTGATTGTGAACACTTTACGTGTCCAGCTCTGAACCCTAGATACACGTGTGTTCGTGTGATTGTGAACACTTTACATGCATTGCTGTGAACCCTAGGTACACGTGTATTCGTGTGGCTGGGAGACAGAGAAGCCGTGCAGAGTTCCTGGTCTGTTTTCTCTGTTGTAGATCCCCTTAATTTTGCATAAATAAACTTCAAGTATAGTTCAAGAAAATTCATTAAAATACGTTTTGGAGGACAGGGCTAGAGTTAAGGGCATGGTGAGTGTTGCTGCTCCTGCAGAGGACCAGAGATTGGTCCCAGCACCCACACCAGGCAGGTAGGAACTGCCTGTGCTCCATCTCCAAGGAATCGTGCATTAAATGACCTTCCTGCTATATTCATGAGCGATGTGGACCACATTCCAGTCTCTGTCATCTCATTATGTATATGAAAGTGTTCTGAAACTTCCGGAACATAGAATAAATTGATGTAAAGCTATCTAAACCAGAATTCTATTATTCCTGAGCAGTGAAAGTCCCCTTAAAAATGGTAGAGACCATCATAGGATCATTGGTTCTCTTACTTTGCCAAGTAAAGATGTTTTCAAAACCCACCATCATCAGTTCCAAAAGAGGGAGAAAGAGAGTTAAAATGAAGATGGGAAAAATAGGAGAAACCAGATAGCAGAATTAAAGCTTTTAAAATTTCCCTCTGGGGACCTTTGTCCTCTCCAGCAATTCTTTTTTTTTTTCTTTTGGTTTTTCGAGACAGGGTTTCTCTGTGGTTTTGGAGCCTGTCCTGGCACTAGCTCTGTAGACCAGGCTGGTCTCGAACTCACAGAGATCCGCCTGCCTCTGCCTCCCGAGTGCTGGGATTAAAGGCGTGCGCCACCACCGCCCGGCTCTCTCCAGCAATTCTTACGACTTCCCAGCCCATCTCAGAAGACACCAAGTACTTAGAGAGACAGTGCTAGCCTATTGGCCACGGCCCTCGTGTTATCTTCCTGGGTGTCCTCTCTGGTTCTTGCGGAGGTGAGATATGCCTCAGCTACCTGGACAGCCTTCAGCCTAGGCCACACCTGCTGGAGCTCTTGAACTGAGCACAGAATTGAAGGCTCATAAAACAGTTGAATGAGTAAGACCCATGCAGACTTGGCCATCTGGCTTGCCTGTAAATGTGGTCATCGGTATCTTTACCTGGAAGTTTCAGAGTGTGTGGGGGGGGTGGGGGAATTGGCCGCTTTCCTCTTTAGGCTGCAGCTTTCAGGGCTGAATAGTCAAGATATACTTGTTTTTCTGGGTTAAAACTCTGATTTTATTTTGATTGCACTTCTGTGCTTAGATGCAGTCTTCCAAACACATATGCTGAGTGTTTCACTTAAGAGAATTGTGGCGAGGGGGGCTGGAGAGGTGGCTCAGCTGTTAAGAACTCTGACTGCTCCTCCAGAGGACCTGGGTTCAGTACCCAGCACCCAGCAGGCAGCTCACAACCATCTGTATGTCCAGTTCTAGAGAATTTGATGCCCCCTTCTGACCTCAGAGGGCACTAGGCATGCATGTGGTCCACAGATATATGGGCAGGCAAAACACCCACACACACAAAATAAAAAAGAGAGGGGAGTCAGGCAAGAATGCCCAGAATCCCTTCCCAAACACCGGAGCAGCACAGCCTCCCCGGTTGCCCCACCCACTGCAGAGCGATGTGAGATCACAGCTCAGGAAGAGGCGAGTGGTGCGGTTTGGGTCACAGGCCCAGGGAGCAGCGCACTGTGCTTGGGTTTATTTCGGGAGTTAGTGTAAGCCCACAGGCTTGTGCGGTGTCCACCTTGGGACACCTCGTCGCTGTCTTTCAGAGGAAGACTGTAGATTTCTTTGGAGCTGCATAGGGAAAATAAAAACCTAGTTAGACCTGGCCTCAGAACTCCCCGCTTTACTTCTGCTTCTCACGCCCGAAGACGATAAGACTCATTGTTCATGATCGGGTTAGAGACGGCCTCCTTTTATCCAGCCTGTGGACTCTGCCAGGGGTCTCTGTTGAGGCCCCGAGCTGGCTGGGAAGAGAGCAGTTGGCCTTTGAGGATGGGAGGTGAGAGTTGCTCTGCAGGGAGACATCAGATGCACTGTTCCAACTGCCATTGAGCCGAACTGGGGAAGAAAACATGGCTTTGTACAGCAGGCGGTCTCTCGAAGATACTTTCCAGAGGTTCTCTGTAGCTACATCAGACCATTCTAGGAGCATTTAAATAGGACACAAAGTTGGCACCTGCACACCTGGCTTGTCCCTTTAGAGGGGTGTGAGTCACAAAGACAGTGGAGTCCAGTGTAAAAGAAAAAAAGTGAGAACCGTCGTGTTTCATCAGAGGGAAGAAACTGGTTGTTTACCGTGCACGGCTTTCATGTTGGAAAGTATTCTAAAAACAAAACTACAGACCAACCCTATACCCTAATTGAGTGTGGTTATGTTGTTATTTCATCCTTAAAGCCAGGAAGCAACAATACAGACCTAACAGGACACCATATGTGTACCACTGAAAGTCTCCCCTCCCACCTCTCCAGTCTGACGGGCTGCTAGGACATCATGTGTGTGACACTGAAAGTCTCCCCTCCCTCCTCTCCAGTCTGACAGACTACTCGGACATCATGTGTGTACCACTGAAA
>NW_004949118.1:4202717-4207758 GCF_000317375.1 Microtus ochrogaster | reverse complement strand
ATGTGTGTGACACTGAAAGTCTCTCCTCCCTCCTCTCCAGCCTGACAGACTACTCGGACATCATGTGTGTACCACTGAAAGTCTCCCCTCCCTCCAGTCTGACAGGCTGCTAGGACATCATGTGTGTACCACTGAAAGTCTCTCCTCTCTAGTCTGACGGGCTGCTAGGACATCATGTGTGTGACACTGAGAGTCTCCCCTCCCTCCTCTCCAGCCTGACCGACTGCTGACTCCAGCACTTGTGTTCCTACCTTCTTAGCTTACAAGTAAACAAGCTCCAGTGAGCCTCTGGCAGGCGGATGAAGAGCCTTCCTGTTCCCCGCCCTTCTTAATGTGTGAAGCCTCTGAAGTTGACCAGCCAGAACCCTGTGATGCCACCATTGCCGGTCAATGAAGAGCTACGCTTTCTTTCTCCCATTTTCTTTCCCTTCCTTGTGCATTTTTTTTTTGTTGTTGTTGTATGATAAGATGTTAGTATTCTCCTGTTGATCAGCTAAAGTACAATTTCAAGCCAACAATCTTTTTTTTTCTTTTAATTTTTACTCAAAAAGAAAAGTCTTGTTCTTCAGCCCCCTGGCCTTCCCCTGTGCTGCTCAGATGGTGGAGTTGGGCAGGTAGCCAGCTGGACCTCAGTTCAAGACCTTCTGTAAGTTACCAGCGTGTCTTTCAGCAGACTACGCCCCTCAGGTTCTCATTTGTTAAAAAGGGTTGGGGGCACCTTCTATGTTCTCCCTAGTTCACAAAGTTGGAATAAATGGGGGTACCATGTCCTAAAAACCAGGCCCAGAAAGGTGATCCATCATTCTGTTTTCCATATCGGTGCTGTAAATGTAAAAACTTCCAGAAAATCCGTATCCTATAAGGATGTGCACAGTACATACAGTAGAGTAAGAAATAACAAGTGTCCGCCATAACCCTTTACAGTGGGGAAGAGCTGGGGAAAGCCAGATGTTCAGCTGCTTTGCTGCTGCTCAGTGCAGGGGCTGTGCGGTGTTCTTTCTTAGAGTGCTGCCTGGAATCCAGCAAACATCAGGATGGTTAGCTCTGGCTCCTTCCTTATGAAGGCATGAGCACCGTTGCCTGAGGTTCTTCCTGAATACTTCCATGAAAATAGAGCTGTCTCCGGGCATGGACATGCACGCTCCCAGCCTCTCCCTGCCTTGTGCTATGTTGCTGGGCCAGCGTGTTCATGTCAGGTATATGGCAGTGTCTTATGCTTCCGTGTGTTGGAGCAGAGGCACAGGATGGTTTGCATTTGTCAAGGCTTCTGTAGTGACACGTGGTGGGTTTACACCCGTGGACCTGTGCTGCCGTAGCTCAGTGAGCTTCTATAGTGACGCGTGGTGGGTTTACACACACGCACCCTTATTTTTTTTTTCAGAGATTTATTTTTATTTTATGTGTATTTTGGGTGTTCTACCTACATGTATGTCTCCGCATCACATGTATGCAGTGCTCTCAGAGACTAGAAAAAAGTGTCAGGGCTCCTTGAAGTGGAGTTGCAGATGGCTCCATGCTACCATGTAGATTCTGGAAACCAAACCTGGGTTCTTTTTGAGAGCAGCCAGTAGTCTTAAACCCCTGAACTATCTGTCCAGCCCTCTCTCACCTTCAGTTTTGCTCTGTAATAGCGCCTTTCTCTGAAATGATCACAAAATTTCATAATTAGAATATTGATTTTAGTTGTACTGAATCCTCACAACTTAGCTTAGGGAGGGAAAGCCAACCAAATCCATGAGGTTTTACCCATAAGATACTTTCAGGAGCTGGAGAGATGGCTCAACGGTTAAGAGCACTGACTGCTCTTCCAGAGGACCCAGGTTCAATTCCTAGCACCCACATGGCAGCTCACAGCTGTGTGACTCCATTTCCTGGGGATCCAACACCCTCACACAGACATGCAGGCAAAATACTAATGCACATAAAAATAAAAGTAAAATCTGAACTTGCTACAAGAATAGAGACTAGGTCTGGAGGCAGCCGGCACTTCTCCCTGTACCTCAAAGTGTGTGGTTCACCCTGGACTCTCCTCTCGCGGGATGCAGCTTGGACAGGAGACTCATTCCCAATAATAACAATAATAATAACACAGCTGTCAGACGTTAGTGTCGCCCACCCATTGTTGGACTTGGACCTGTGACTTGACACATCTTAGTCTGCCACTGTCAAGTCAGGGATATAATGTCCCAAAGTGGCTGACATTGTCTAAGGTATATGCTGGGAAGAAAAGCCTTGCTCCAAACTAAAGGCAGTAGCTGGGACAGAACCGTAGTGTCATGACCATTTTACAGGGAGACGTATGTGAGAGCCTGGGACTCCATGGCCACGTTGATGTTCAGTAAAGTCCAATGCCATCTGGGGCAAGCTGTGGGTCTTGAGTTGGTAGAGAAGCCAGGTGATCCTATAGGCCTGTAGCAGGGGCGGCCTGTGTCCAAGATTCTGACTATGGTGGTAGTTTTTTTTCTTTAGGCTGGAAAGGAACTGGAAGAAAGAGAAGTCTATGTATTCCTGCTGTTTTGTAACTTCTTAGGGCCCAGCAAAGAGAAACAATGTTTGGAAATGTTTTCCCTCTGGTCTGCCTAGGCAGCAGTTCTTCAGCTGTGAGAGACAGGCTCTCCTCTAGCGGCGAGTTTAAGATGATAGCGGGTCATTTACACGCCCTCTCATGTGCCTTTCTTCCTCACCCATCTGATCTTTCTAACAGCCTGTAGTTGTTCGCTCTGCTGTTGTGTTAGCTTGTGGTCTAGCAGTTACCCCTGCCGCCTCAGATCTGCCGTCCCCTAAAACATGTGCTGGTATCCAGGACTCCCATTCCATAGCTGCCTTGTCTGGCTCTTGTCTTAAAAACAAACACTACCTCAGTTTAAAATACCCCTAGTTTTTTCCTAGGTTACTCTCCAGCATCTAGTGAAGAGGCCAACTGCCCGTCACCATCCAAGTCCTCGAGTTGCTGCTGTGTGCTGGGCAGTAAGCCAGGGTGCTAGGTCTTTGAGGATGCACAGTCTGTGGGTGAGGCCAGCGGGGAAAGATTCCATGAGGGAAAGATTCCATGCAGGACCGGGGCCTGGGGTGGGAGCAGGGCAGTGTGGTCAGGGAAGGTTCCCGCGAAATCTAGGATGGAAAAGACGTCTGGGCAGACGAGAAGGTTCTCTAAGAGTGGATAGCTGCGGAAGGTACTCTTGCCAAGTGTTAACGTAGGTCAGTGTGAGCCAGCTTTGGGGGCAGGGACTGTCCCCGTTAATCCGCAGGGTAGATAGTGAAGGTTGCTTTCATGCCTGTTAGTTGAGAAGCCTCCGAGAAACTGGGTTTTCAGCAGAGCTGCAGGTAGAAGTGAAGGTGCTGCCCGCTTTGTCCCCGAGTATGATGTGCAGTTCTCTGCTCCTGACTGTGCTGACGGCCCCATAGTTGAGACTGTCATCACTGTCGTGTCTGAGGCTTGCCAACGCTGGATACACAGCATGGAGTCATTTTATACCTGTGAGGCGACGTTTTTAGACATGCTCAGTGCTGTACTTGTATTATGACAAAGATATATGTCCACGCCATAAATTGAATTATGTTTCCAGTCAACTTCCCAACTCAGATTCTGCAAACAAAGTCCTTTGAAGTAGGAAAAGGAAAGTGAAATCAAGGGGGCTGACAGGATGGTTGTGTGCAAAGCCCCCACCACCCTCGGAGTCTCTCCTGCCCCCTGCTGTCCACATGGTATAGAGAACCATGAGTAAGTGTTTACTTCTTAAAATGTTAGCTAACACAGTCTACAAGCTACTTGGAGCTGCTAGATACAACACAGCTATTTTATCTAAGAGAAGGGATAGTTTTAGGGAACTGTTACCATTTATTGACTTGATTTTTTTTTTTGATTTATGTATTTTAGGCATGTGAGTGTTTTGCCTGCAGGCATGTGTGTGCACCAGGTGCCAACAGTACCTGCTGAGGTCAGCAGAGGGCATTGGGTCCCCTGGATTGGAGTTATAGTCTGTCAGGTGTGTGCTGGGACTGACTCCAAGTCCTCCTCTGCAAGAGCAAGGAGTCTTCTTAATCAGCTCTCCGGCCCGGCGTCTAGAGTTTTCAATTCAGCCACTTCCCAGCTGTAGGATGTTTCTGCTGCAGTTACTGATGCTATTGTACTGACCGCGCTCCAAGAGTACTCGATTCCCCCGGGCTGAACAGAGTCTTTGTTTGGTTTCATTCTAAGTAACTGCCCTTATTTTCTGGTTTTGAGTATTGATGTCTGATCCTTTTATTTCCATTCATTGAGCTCGGTGGTTAGAAAAATAATCTCGTAAAGGACTGCTAACACAGGTAGGTTTTCAAACTGGCTGAGAAAGAGTGGCCAACATGTGACGTGTGCAGACACAACTTAGCAGAGGAAACTGCCTCTGAGCACAGTGGCCTGCTCTGCTGCTGTCGGGAGCAGAACTCAGGAGAGAGGCCACTGGCCAATTCTTTTCAGTAAAGTAACAAACCTCCCAACTCAGATTCTGCAAACAAAGTCCTTTGAAGTAGGAAAAGAAAAGTGAAATCAAGGGGGCTGACAGGATGGTTGTGTGCAAAGCCCCCACCACCCTCGGAGTCTCACGTGCCCCCTGCTGTCCACATGGTACAGAGAACCGACTCCTGTGCTCTAGCACACCGCAGAAATAAACACAGTGGTCACGGCGGGGTGAGTTCAGGCTGGCGTTCACATCGCAGAGCCATGGCGTGAAGTCCTACACTTAGGTTAATATTGCAGAGACAGGGTTGTCACCAGGCTGCGCTGTGTCGCAGTAGAGTCGCCAGTGTGGTTGTGCCTCGGGGGTGTCACTTTAAGGTGCTGTTACCTTGGGGTGAGTCATTTCGGAGCCTTGCTCAAGCCCATTCGCCTGCGCAGACCTGCCCCCAGGCTCACGACTGTGCCTGAAAACCATTTGACTTTGGAAAGCGTTCAGCTGGAGAAGAAGCTAAGCCGGTGTCAGCCGGCCTTGCTGTGAAGGGCTGGAGAAGAAGCTGAGATGGTGTCAGTCAGCCTTCCTGTGAAGGGCTGGAGAAGAAGCTGAGC
>NW_004949118.1:4199689-4202617 GCF_000317375.1 Microtus ochrogaster | reverse complement strand
AGCCGGTGTCAGCCGGCCTTGCTGTGAAGGGCTGGAGAAGAAGCTGAGATGGTGTCAGTCAGCCTTCCTGTGAAGGGCTGGAGAAGAAGCTGAGCCGGTGTCAGCCGGCCTTGCTGTGAAGGGCTGGAGAAGAAGCTGAGATGGTGTCAGTCAGCCTTCCTGTGAAGGGCTGAGACAGGAAAGGAGCCAGGTGTGCTGGCGCTCGCCTTTAATCCCAGCACTGGCTAAGGCCAGTGGGTCTCTGCGGTCCAGGCCAGCCAGGGCTATGTAGAGAGACCCCAATTCAAACAAACAAACAAATGAACAAACATTAAAAAAATAAAATCAAGAATTGAAATACAGCATCTCCATTGTGATGTTGTATAGTCACAGAACTTCTCTGTTGTCCATGTAGGGACTGCCCCCAGCTCGGTCTCACAGACATGTCTGGTGTGTTGCTAATTTTAACCCCAGTCACATGTCATTCTGTTCACCTCAGCTCCTCGTCTGACCACTGCTGCCTCAGGTCCCAAAATGGATGAGCAGAAGACAGGCAGAGTCACTGTGCTGGCTGTGGTCCCCTGCACACGCCTGCTGCCTGGGGTTGTCCATCTTGGGTCCTGGCAAGTGGCTAGGAAGTAGACCCAAAAGAGAAGCATTTCTAGTGCTTGTGGTCGGCCAGCATCTTCTCACTTCTTTGCTTGTAAATGCTTATTTGAAAATCTCGGCTTGAGATATTTTTGTGTATAACCATAAAAGATATCAGATGAGATACACCAATGAAATTTGGATTTTTAAAATTTACTTGAAGCTTACTAGTCTGATTTTAAGAAGAAAAAATATTACACACGATGGTTTGCTTTCAGTATTAAAGTGAATAAAAATTAAAATTGAATATGCTAATCTATAGATGGGTAATTTTTTTCTTTTTTGTGCTGAGAACTTGGTTGCCCAGCCTGTCTATGCCAATTTGTTTCTCCATAAGTAATATGCTGAGTCATGCACATATTTACCAACACTTGTGAGAGCCAGAAATTTTAATGTATTAATAACTTCCCAGTTCAAACAAAGGCTGCTTGTAATCAAGATTGAATTTCAAATTTTCCATCTAAGAATCATCTCTGAGCTGGCATCCTCTGCTAATGCTGCTGTGGTTTTGAAATGGCCCCAGGAGTCATAAATTACACGTCCGGCAGGTGCTCGGATAAGCCAGGGCTGGGCTCCCGGCTGAGGGTGGAGCAGGAGAGTGCCTGGAGCCGCGGTCTCTGCACATTCATCCCTTGCGCTTTTGAATTTTCGCAACACTGGTCCTTTTAGTTTTCTGAGTCATGCTTATAAGTAGGGTTCCTGTGTACTCTGCGTCTTTATTATCTTTGCTTCATATTCACTTGTTTTATCTACAGGTGTTGACTTTAAAATCAAGACTGTAGAACTGAGGGGGAAGAAAATTAGACTACAGATCTGGTAAGTTCAGTGTTTAACAGCCCACACGCTTGGCTACTGAAATGGACCTCACCTCATCTCCTTAGCGCTTCCTGGGGACGGGTCCACTTCTCTCCTCATCTGCACATGGGTGTGTGTCACTGTCCCGGGAGCCTGTGTGCGCCTCTCTGCCTGTGCTTCCCCATCACGGATGTCCCCAAGCTGCTGTCATTAAAATGGTTGCTTGATGGTGTGTCTTGGACTGGCGTGTAGCTCAGTGGTAGAATAGGCCCTGGCTTCCATCCCCAGTGCTGGCGGTGGGGGTTGAGGGTAGGCATGTCTTCGTGTCTTTAAAATTACTGCATGGTATTCAAAAGAGCCCAGTACTTTCACAACCATATTGTCAGGAGGGAAAAACACATCACCTACACCACAGCTCAGGGCCCTGTGCTGATACAGTGTGGGTATAGTGTGGCTGACATGCCCTGTCCTGCTGGCCTTTGGGAACTTTGTGACCAGGGCATCTTCTGCATACTGAGGGGGATCCAGAAACCCCATCCGAGGAGAATAGACCATTTCTCAGCTCAGCACTGTAGCAAGAGGCCAGGCCAGCTGTGTTCTTCCTCTTCCCTGTTAGCAGCCCACAGTGGCATCTGGAGTTCCCCATGCTGCTCGCCACCCTGCAGAAGAAAGGCGCGGCCTGTGCACTTGAGTAGTGGCCCCCTGAGCTGCTTGGAGAATGACTTGTGGTTTTCATAACACTGGTGCAACACTGAGCTTACTAACTCATCTTGGCAGGTCGCCCTGAGCTCTGACTGTCTGTCCACCGTCTGTGTGTGTTTGCTTTCATCCACGTTAATTGCTGCCGCATCTGTGGTCTCACCGGTCATCTAACGCTTGAATGTTAGTGGCATGTCTCCATCCTTCATCCATGTCCTTGTCTGGGGCACAGCTGCAACCAAGCCAGCCTTGCTCTCCTGGTGTCTTGAGGTAATCACTTTCGTTTGGTCGTCCGCCGCTCTGTAACCCACGTAAGGGCTTCGGGGTTTTGTAGTGATAGTTTGTTTGTGTTTTGATAAAGAAAGCTTTCCTGAAGATCAGAGTGCAGAGCCAGCCACGCTAGCTAGCCATAGAAGCCAGGAGTGGTGAGTCACAGCCACGCTAGCTAGCCATAGAAGCCAGGCAGTGGTGACACGCGCCTTTAATCCCAGCACTAGGGAGGTGGAGACAGGAACACTGTGGCTGCGTGGAGAGAGGAATAGAAGGCAGGATGAGTCTGAGGGGCAGGGCATTCTGAGGTTTGGTGAAGGCAGTTGCAGTCTGAGGATGAAGTCTGAGGATACACTGAAAACGATTGCCCTTTCGGTCTAAACATTGGTAGAGGTAAAAGAACTCTCTATTGAGCCGGGCGGTGGTGGCACACGCCTTTAATCCCAGCACTCGGGAGGCAGAGGCAGGCGGATCTCTGTGAGTTCGAGGACAGGGCTCTAAAGCCACAAAAAAACCCTGTCTCGAAAAACCAAAAAA
>NW_004949118.1:4192565-4199589 GCF_000317375.1 Microtus ochrogaster | reverse complement strand
CTGTGAGTTCGAGACCAGCCTGGTCTACAGAGCTAGTTCCAGGACAGGCTCCAAAGCCACAGAGAAACCCTGTCTCGAAAAACCAAAAAATAAAAAAAAAAAAAATTAAAAAAAAAAGAACTCTCTTGGTTGGCTGTTTTGCTTCTCTGATCTTCAGCATTAACCCCTACATCCAACTCTGGGTTTTTATTACTAATACCAACTAGAATTTGTGTTACAGGGTTTTATGGGTTTGTTTGGTTTTCAACAGTTTTGCCTAAATATCTGATAACTATTCCACAGAAAGGTAACCATTTTTCTTTAGTTCATGCTGTTCCTCAGGTTCTCTCTCAGGGCTGGAGAGAGGATGCTTAGCACCACAGGGTATCTCACAGCTGTGAGTCCAGACCCAGGGGATCCTCTGACCTCTTCTGATGTTGTTGGGCACCAAGCACATTCTTAGTACACACATACATGCAGGAAAACCACCCATATACGTGAAGGTTTAAGCTTTGACACAAGCTGGTGTTTCTGACTATAAGCACCTTAGGACAGCTTTTGAAGGATCCGGGACATGTCCACCTCTGCATCAGCATCTAGCTGTCTTCTTTTCCCCGAGAAGGGTAACGTGGCTAATACTAGAATGCGCGTACAGCTGGTTTGAGCGGGTGACGAGTAGAACCTGTCATGGGGCTGGAGAGATGGCTCAACAGTTAAGAATGACTATTTCTCTTGCAGAGGACCCGAATTTTAGCTGTGTCAAGTGCCTCTTATTGGTTGTGTCTGGCCTCCCCCACAGTGTCTTCAACTCGGATTAATTCCTGACTTTCCTTATGAAAGCCTGGTCCATGAGAGTTGATAGTCTGTATTCAGCCACGTGGGGCTCACAGACCGCTTTTTTCTTAGATGTAAAACTTTCTCCAGAAACTGCCCTCTGCCCTCTTGACCCTCTGTAAATTTCTGCAGCTGTTGGCATGGCACTGGGAAATGTCACAGGGGAAGAGTGTTGGTGTGACGCTGGGGAAATGACACTGGGGAAGAGTGTTGGTGTGACGCTGGGGAAATGACACTGGGGAAGAGTGTTGGTGTGGCACTGGAGAATGTCACTGGGGAAGAGTGTTGGTGTGGCACTGGGAAGGGTCTCTGGGGAAGAGTGGTATAATGCTGGATTTACAGAAAAGCTGATTGCACACTTCTGCATGGAATGTTCCTGGTCGGTTAGGAAGCAGGACTTGGTGCTCCTTGCTCCTTGTGAAAAGTACTTGACGGGGCAACTTAAGGGAGTGATGGCTTGTCCCCATTCATAGTTTAAGGGCTAGAGTCCCTTGCAGTGGATTGGGTGGGAGGTCATTCAGTGCAGACACTTAGAGATAGGCCCTGTGATTCACCGGTGCCCAGGAGATGCTTAATCTGACCATAGTTGTCACAACCTTTTTCCTGAAGGGTTTTCAGAGTGAATCTTATTTTTATAGTATGCCAGCTACTTGATTAATCACACCATACTCAAAATGGTTTTTCTTCTGAAATATTTTATTTCAGAGATGAAAAATGAGCCAGAAATTTTTGTTCTCATTTTGCTACTAAACAAAATCCTGGAGTCATGGTTCTCTTTGATTATTTCTTTAATAAAAGTACAGATTGGGTACACTTAGCCAAAATGCTTAGGACCAGAAGTGTTTCAGATCTTAGAATATTTGCTTAGATACAATGAAACAACTTGATGAGTATGGGTCCCAAATCTGAACATGAACCTCATGTTTTACATATACTCGAAGATAATCTTACACACCATCTGTGGTCTGCACTCTTTTGAGGTCAGGTCTGAAGTTTTTTGTGTGTGGCATCAGCATCATGCTGGACTCAAAAAGATCTGGAACATTTGGATCTTTTGATTGAGGATGCTCAGCCTCTGCTGTGTGACGTGTGTCAGTCCAGGGCAGTCTCATGCCATTGCTGTTGTGATCTGTGTGTTGTCTGCTGTGACATTCTGTCAGTAGCTTCAGACAGTGGAGTCGGGAGCAGCATTTCAGGAGCCAGGTGGACAGCGCTGGGCCAGGGACAGAAGGGCTTCTCTGCCTGGAGCCCGCTGGTCGCCACAGAGCAGCTATTAGACACATTTCTTCTTGATGATTTCTGTGTGGTCATTCTGGGGAAATGCCACCCTGAGTCCTGCATGTCTAACATCCCAAAGGCTCCAGCCGTCCGTCACATTTTCACGTTACATATTGTCATTGCCACATTTTTAATTCTTTGATTGATTGCCATGTTTTCTCTGTCCTTAGGTATTTCTACATGTATATGAATGTACATGAAAACTTAATGTGTCACTAAAATGTGTCCAGTGGCATGTAGTTTCTTGTAGTATATATGTTTGCATGGATAGGTGATGGAGGAAGGTCATTGGTTGATTAAATAAAGAAGCTGCTTGCCCTGATAGGTTAGAACGTAGGTGGGAGGAAGAGGAAGTGAGCTCAGAGACGCCATGCTCCCTTCTCCTGGGCAGACACACGCAATGAAGCAAGCCACCAGGTCAGACATGCTGAATCTTTCCCGGTAAGACCGGTGCTACACAGTTTATTAGAGATGGGTTGGTCGAGATATCAGAATTAGCCAGTAAGGGCTAGAGCTAATGGGCCAAGCAGTGTTTAAAAGAATACACTTTGTGTGTTGTTATTTTGGGGCATAAGCTAGCCAGGCGGCTGGGGTGCTGGGGACACAGCCACGCCGCTCCTACTACTACAGATAGGTACACGAGTGCAGGTGCCTGTGGAGTCGGGAAGAAGGTATCTGATCTCCCGGAGCTGTGGTTAGAGGCAGTAGTAGGGAGCCTTCTGATACGAATATTGGGAGCCCAACTTGGGTCTTCTCTAAGAGCAGTAGTGTTGTTAACTGCTGAACCATCCGTCTCTCTTAAGTTACTGTGTAGAAATGGACCTGAAACCTTGCAATGGTTGTCTGCTGCTTCTCTTTACCCATCACCCAGACTTCCCTGTATTATCCCAACTGAGTGTGTGCGTGTGTGCATGCATGTGTGTGATTTGTTGGTTTGTTTAGTTGATTTTTGGTTTTGGTGTTGTTTTGTTTATAGAGAGGGTTTTTCTGGGTATTCCTGACTGCCCTGGAACTTGATTTGTAGACCAGGCTGGCCTCAAACTCACAGAGATCCACCTGCTTCTGCCTCCTGAGTGCTGGGATTAAAGGTGCCCTATGCCTGACTGTTCTGCTCTTTCAGAAGACCCAGAGTTTGGTTCCTTTCACAAGGTTGAATCTCACAGCCATCTGTAACTCCCCCTCATGGGATCTGAAGCCTCTGGCCTCAGACACACATGCAGACATCGCACACATACATGCACATAATTAAAAATAAATATTTTAAATGTTAAATTACCAAACTGGCAAAACAGAATTGCAGGAATGTTTCAGCTTATACCAAAGGCAAAGAGAGAAGTGATAATCAGATCCTGTGCTGCTCTATTAGGTGGTGACTTAACTGAGAGCAGAAAACCCACATTTCTAGAAACGAGCTTTTTTTTATTTTTTTAAGACTGGGATACTCTGTGTAACTACTCTAGCTGTCCTGGAACTCACTCTGTAGACCAGACTGATCTCAACTTCACAAAGATTCACCTGAGGTGGCCTCCCAAGTGCCAAGATTAAAGGTGTGGGCCCCACCACCGGCTTGAAATGAGCTCTTTAGCGTGACAGTGAGAATTAAGCTTCCTGCAGATGAAGGGAGAGAGAGAGAGTATTAGGATTCTTCTCTGTCTTTCTAACATGACACCTCCATCAATAGTGAACACCTTTGTGGAGACTGGGGAGATGACTCTGCAGTGAAAATCACCTGTTGCTCTTGCAAAAGACCCAACGTGGATTCCCAACTCCATCCCTGACTCCAGCCCCAGGGGATCTCTTGCCTTGTTCTGACCTCCACAGGCACCAGGCACATAGGTGGTACACATGTACATGCAGCAAGACATACAAAGAGATCAACAAGCCTGACGTACAGTAGATAGTAGGGTAATATCCTGTGGAGTGGAATCAAGGCTTCACTTTCCCTGTGCTCAGTCGTGTGGTGTGGTCGTACACAGTTTAGTGTGGAGTGGCAAATAGCCTGAGTGTGTTTTGGGGGGATGCAGAATAGTAATTCTAAGGAACGTTTTCTCCTGCCGCAAGCGTTCAGTCAGGCGCCAAAAGCAGGTCAGTGGGAACTGCAGGTGGTTTTGTGAGAGTCGTGTCTCCTTTTATCTTAAAGAAGCAGATGACCCGATGTTTTGATGTCCTGGCCTGCCTGCTGTGGCTTTCTGGGGAAGGGTGGTAGTCTGGTTAGCTGCTGGTTGGTCGCGTTGGTAATCTGTCTCCAGTTATGCGATTTAGCTGTCAGTCTGTAGACAGACAAACCACGAGTCTTCTAACCTTTTAACAGCCTGAACTTCTCCTCTCTGCCTGTAAGGCTGGGGTGGAGGAGGAGCAGAGCAAGTGTCTGCACCAACATGTAGACTTGCTTTGGGAACTGTTGCTACTGCTGTTTTCTAGGGACACCGCAGGACAGGAGAGATTTAACAGCATTACCTCAGCCTATTACAGAAGTGCCAAGGGGATCATATTAGTTTATGACATCACCAAGAAAGAGACATTCGATGACTTGCCAAAATGGATGAAGATGATTGATAAGGTATGTGTCGCGTTCTCCCGTTGTGAGCTCTCGGTTTGTGGGCGTCATAGCATTACTCGTAAAAGGAAGAGGGGAACAGAGTGATGGAGGATGATATAGCATCCTTAGTGGACTAAATGTCATCTTGTCCTTATGCAACCTTGTTAGAGATAAGGCAATGATGGAATAGAATACCCAAAATCAGCTTGTAACCAAGGAAACAAGCCTTCATTCTTGCCAAAATCCTTACTTACTCTTTCTGCTCTATCTTGCCTCTTGCTGGGAGTTAAAGAAGCAGAAAGGTCGTGTGGACACTCTTTATGTACTTTTTGGAACCCACAGGTGGTCCAGGGATCTAATTGTCTACAGTTTCTTTTGGTTCCTCGTTTTGAACAAGAGACGATTTCTCTCAGCTTCAAATTGAGTTATTACAAAAAATTCTGTATCTTCATGGTTAATGGGACCTGTATATTCCACTAGGAAATGTGTGTGAGCAGTACACCTTTAGAAGGCAGAGCAGTTGGGATCAAAATGTGACCGTGTATATACAGTTAACTGCAGTTTGAGATTCTGTCTCCTTGGGCAATAATTAGATGTTCAATTCCTTTATGTTACAAACACAAAACGGGTTTTGTGTAAATTGTACTCAACCCTGACGGTACTTTGGTGTCACTTAGCTACTAGCAAAGGTTCACTTCTGGTTTTGCTAAGCAAGCTTGCCCTGTGTGCTTCTTCATAGTATGTTAGGGTCCAGTGTAAGAAATAGACGGGCCAGGCATGGTGGTGCACACCTTTAATTCCAGCACTCAGGAGGCAAAGGTGGGTGAATCTCTGTGAATTTGAGACAAGCCTGGTCTGTGTGACAAGTTCCAGGCCAGCCAGGGCTACATAGAGAAACTCAGCAACAACCAAGAATGAAGCAGACACTGGCTCTACCCTCTACCTGCCCCATGCTTGGCATCGGTCACTGGGTATATGGTTACTCTCATGCCACAGGAAAGAGTGTCTGTGTACAGAGAAGGCTCTAGTCTCCAGTACACCTCCCATGGGTAGGTAGGGATGTTTATGAGGTGACAGAGCAGATGGCTGAGGATGGGGGGAGAGCTGAAGGAGATCAGTGATCTGCTGTGAGGCTCTTCATACACAGTGGTGGTGTTAGCTGTGGGGCATCCTCGAGTGAGGGAAGAATTTAGTCCTCATGATATCAGAAGGCCAGAGGCCCAAGTCAAGAGTCAGGGTTTTTTTTTTTGTTTTTTTTTTTTTAAAAGTAAGGCCAGCTTCAAGTCCCTAAAAACATAACCTAGCCATCAGCCCGGGGCTGGTGGGAGGGCTCAGTGGTGAGGGTGCTGCCACGCCTGATGACATGGATTCGAGAACTGACTCCAGCCAGCTGTCATCTGACCTCCATACACAGCCATATAGTGTGCACGCACATATGCAAACAAAATCAAACCCGTGTTTAATAAAATTATAGGGGTTGAAGCGTTGTCTGCAGCAGAGGTAGTGAGAGACTGATCGGATGTGGTTCAGCTGTGCAGCTCCCAGAGTTAGTGATTTGTAAAGCCGGCTAAAATCGGGCAATGAGGGGAACTCAGAGTCAGAGGAATCACAGGCAGTGAGGGGAACTCACAGTCAGAGGAATCACAGGCAGTGAGGGGGCTCACAGTCAGAGAAATCACAGGCAGTGAGGGGGGCTCAGAGTCAGAGGAATCACAGGCAGTGAGGGGGCTCAGAGTCAGAGGAATCACAGGCAGTGAGGGGGCTCAGAGTCAGAGGAATCATGCGTACAAGAGCTGGTTCGTGCACTATGAGGCTAAGATGGAAGCTACCATCAGAGTCGGATTCTGGGCCAGGCCAGGCAAACAGGGTTTTTCTCCTTCTTGAGCTCACCTTTTAGGAAGACTAGTGGGCTAGGCGGCCTCTTTTATCTCTCCTTCGCGGGATTACAAACACTCATCTTCAGTCAGCGCTCATGCATGGTGGATTGGTTACCCTCTGTTGCTGTGATGAAAGACCGTGGCCTAGGCGAGCTATAGAAGGGAGAGATGTTCTGCCTTAGGGTTCTAGGGTTCTAGCGGGATCAGAGTTCATCCCCGTCAAAATGGGGAAACGGCAGCAGGTAGGTGCAGCAGCTGGAGCAGCAAGCTGAGAGCTCACCCCTTAAATACCAAGCACACAGAGAGAGAAAGCTTGAGATGGTGTGAGTTTAACTCCCACAGCCCAGCCTGCTACCTCCCTCCTCCAATGAGGAGCCCACCCCTGCTACCTCCCTCCTCCAATGAGGAGCCCACCCCTGCTGCCTCCCTCCTCCAACAAGGAGCCCACCCCTGCTACCTCCCTCCTCCAACGAGGAGCCCACCCCTGCTACCTCCCTCCTCCAATGAGGATCCCACC
>NW_004949118.1:4180273-4192465 GCF_000317375.1 Microtus ochrogaster | reverse complement strand
CCCTGCTACCTCCCTCCTCCAATGAGGATCCCACCCCTGCTACCTCCCTCCTCCAACAAGGAGCCCACCCCTGCTACCTCCCTCCTCCAACGAGGCCTCATCTCCTAAGCTTTCCCAAACAATGCCGCTAATTGGGGACCAGGTGTTGAGATGCCAGAGCCTACGGCGGGCATCTCATTCACACCACACGCATGGTGTGTAGACTTGAGACTAAAGTCCTCATACTTTGTGGTAAGCGTTTACCAACGGGGCTACCTCCCACCCCTGGTCTTAGTCTTTGGAGGCTTACATTCCTGAAAATGGTTTTCAGAACCTGTGAGATGTTTGAGCATTTGTTAAGATCCATGTTTACGGTTGTAGGCCCCATCCTTTAGAAATGCCTAGCAGATGGTTGTGTGCCGTGGAGGAGTCCCTGTGTTTGAAACCTTGGAGTTGCTCCTGCGGACAGTGCACACTTTATAGTTGAAATGTGCTGAGTGAGTGAGGGCCTACTGGGTTTTTGGGTTTGCAAATCCACCAAGGTCGGATGCCCTGGCCTGGCCTATGTTCTGTCTGTCATTCTTTGTGTAAGAACTCTCTTTTCTTTTCTCTTTTTTGAGACAAGAGTCTCACTATGTAGCCCTCCCTGGCTGGCCTTGAACTCATAAAGATCCACCTGCCTCAGCCTCCCAAGTGCTGGGATCAAAGGTGTACACAACCAAGATTTAAGTGCTATCATTTCTGGAAAGCTCAACTTGGGCCAGACTGTCCCGTCATGTCAGCAAGACACCCACATAGGGAGCTGCTCCCACCCCTTCCCCTAGCCTCAAGAGTGCTTTGGCGATGATCCTCAGGTTCCTTCCATGCAGTGTGCTTCAAATGACTTTTTAAAGCACACAAAATGGAATGAGTTATTCCAGAGATACTAGCATACCTATAGTTTTTTTTTAAACCTTGCAGAGGCAGTTTAAAATTGTTCTGGATATAGAGTTAATACTAACTTCATTACAGCCTAAAAGTAAGTTTAAAATCTTGGACTGACTCCATTTTATCACCAGCTTTTAACCATGAGGGCCTTCCTGTGTCGTTTAATATTCTTGGGACAAAAGGACTCACTCTGGTTTTACCCACTTTGCTTCATTCTTTACCCATTTTGTTGAACTCTGACCTTTTTCAGTTGATGACCATTTTTGAGTACATAGCTTTGACCGTTGTTTTTAGTCATTTCCTAAACAGAGTCTTAAGAATGGTTGGGGCCAAGGCCAGGACCATGACCATGGTAGTTGTCCATACCTCTGAGAAGGTACTTTCCAAAACACCGAGGGCCCTGCCCATCCCGGGAAGTGCTCAGGGGCAGTGAAGAGAAGGAACAGTTAGTAACTGGTGACAAGTGTGCATTTGCGTTTGCCTGTCTGTGTGTGACGTCTCTGACAACCCCACAGTATGCTTCAGAAGACGCTGAGCTTCTGCTGGTTGGAAATAAGCTGGACTGTGAAGCAGACAGAGAGATCTCCAAGCAGCAGGGAGAAAAGGTGCGTGAATGTGGGTGCCCTGCAGTCGCTCACATGCTGGTAACGCGCAGTGAGTGCCAGGCGCAGCCTTCTGGTTTCTCACTTACCTCCTTTTTGGATCCATTTGAAGCAGAGGACAAAAGCACATTGGTATCTACTGTATTATTATGTAATTTGACATTTTGTACAGAAACAATGTTTTTAGGTTGTAAGATTTGCTTTGATGATTTTTTTCCTGCTAAGGATCCAATCGTGAAGAAGCATTGAAACTCATATTTTAAATGTCAGATACATTGTACATTTAGACTCTTACATGCATAATAGGATTTAAAGGTCTCTAAAGGTTTTGTTATATGTATTGCTACAGAAATTTGCTGTACACATGAACCTGATATTTTAACATAAATGGGACTGTACAGACCCTGAGCTCCCCCACCTTTGGTGGTAAAGCACAGAGTCTGTGGTCCTGTCAGAGGTCCGGGTTGTGCCACACGTTAAAACGGACACGTGTCTTCTCAGTTTGCACAGCAGATAACTGGGATGCGGTTCTGTGAAGCCAGCGCCAAGGACAATTTCAACGTGGATGAGATATTTCTGAAACTCGTTGATGACATTCTGAAAAAGGTAAAAATAAATAAATGTGCCTCTCGACTGGCTGCCATGGCAGCTGCTGCTCATGCATAGGGGTTTGGGAGTGCTTAGGGTTGATAGACAGTCTGTTTACTTGCTTGAGATAGGATGTTCTGGAGTGACTTAGACAAGGTCTGATGGCCATGGGACGTGGGGGCGTGGCTCACTGGTAGAGCGGTTTGCCTAGCATGCTTGAGGCCGTGGATTCTTGCCCAGCAACATAGAAATATAAATGTGATACAGTGTTTCTTAGCCATCACAAGGCCGGGGCTTAGTGTCCAGCACTACAGGTAAATAAAGTACTGTGTTCATGTGACACTTCCTTTTCAATGTGGAGCCCCCTTGTGGTGTAGGCTTTCCTTGGAGAAGGACCACAGCTGCTGGTCTTCAGGCGCCTCTCTCTGGATGGGGACCTTCACAGAGGGTGCTGGGCAGCCCCGCTGAGCAGGAGCACTCTCCTTGGACCCCTTCCAGCCACTAGTTAGGGGTGACTCTAGGAACCCTGAAAACCATCTCTAGATGACTCAATGCTATGTAAACAGCTGCAGCGTGTGCCCTTTATGGACCGCTATGCCTGTTACAGACACGGTCATTTCTTCCCAGATGTTTCGACCCAATGCTATGTAAACAGCTGCAGCGTGTGCCCTTTATGGACCGCTCTGCCTGTTACAGACATGGTCATTTCTTCCCGGATGTTTCCGTCAGAGTCTCATTGAATCTGGCAGTGGAGAACCTTCCAGGTAGAGAGGGCTGGCTAACTATTAAGCCCTAACCGATTATGTCACTGAGGCCCCAGGAGGGAGTTCATATACTGTCACAGATGTGACATGATTCAGAAGCCTGGCAGAGGTTGCGGCTTTCTTCAGACAATGGACCAGTTTTTTATTGATTAATATGTTAAATTTTTATTATAGTAGATTCTGTGTAAAGAATGTGGGGTTTTTTTGTTTGTTTGTTTGTTTGTTTGTTTTTTAATCACGTTGCTAGGGATCAAGCCTAGGGTCTCCTCACACATGCTGGGCAAACACCAGCCTCTTCCAAAGGCATTATAAAACGGTACTTCAGGGGCTGGAGAAATGCCTCAGTGGTTAAGAATGCTGGCTCTTCTTCCAAAGGACCCAGGTTCGATTCCCAGCACCCCATTCCCGGGGGATCCAACACTCCCTTCTGATTTCATCATTTCACAGATGTGGCACACAGACCTATACACACACGGAAAACACCCAGGCACATGCACAGAAGCTGTACAATTAGAATATAACCTCTTACCTGCAAGACTAAGGTCCCTGTGTTCTCTCTTTGTCCTTTAGATGCCTCTTGATATTTTGAGAAACGAGTTATCCAATAGCATCCTCTCTCTACAACCAGAGCCTGAGATCCCACCAGAGCTGCCTCCACCTAGACCCCATGTCCGATGCTGTTGAGTTGCTGCTTTGGAGACAGAGTGCAAACGATTCCTAGAAGGGGGAAACCATTCTGTTCTGCACTACAATCATGTGACAATTTCCTTTCGCACTTTGTAACCCGAGTCAGCTGTATACACTAACTTGTAAATATGCAAATACGCAATCCCGGGTAAGGTTGGGTTCTAAGTTACACACTTCCCTTCAGATTATATCTCCTCCGTACCCCAGTGTGTAGCGTCCATACACTGGGAGGCGTAGTACTTCAAATATGAAGAATGGGAGAGAAGAAAAGTGCGGTGTCTCTTGAGTACCATAAATGTCCGTGGGTAATTACACTACGAGGCAGATCCTCCGGTGAGAAGAGAGGACCTGGTGCTTCGCTTTCCGTTTCAAAGAAAAATCTACAAAACTGAAGATTTTTGAAAAAGAAGATATGACAACTGCTTTTTCTTTATTTCCGAGGCTTTCCCAGCCGTAGCATCTTGAGGTTTGGAGTGTCTCTGCCCCAGAGCAAAGCTCCTCCTCAGCCACAGAGTTATCTGTCGGGCTATGTGGTGAGAGGCTTTTCCTAGGCGGAGGGCTGGATGGGACTGGGTCCCGTGGCTGCATAGTCTAGGGATTTCCATTGGCCATGACCTAAGCAATTAAGAACAACAAAGATTCAATAGAGAAAAGACTGTTGGACGGGGATTGTATCTCAGTGCTGAGTATTTGCCTAACACTCATGAGGCCCAGGCTTCAATCCCCAGCACAAGGGGGAAAGAAGGATAAAGAAAAGTAGAGAAGACAAGTGTTTGAAACTATAGAAAAGATTTTAAAACCACACTGCTGTCCTACACAAATCCTGTTTATAGGGATTTTAAGAGTTACATTTTACTATATGGAAGAATACACATGTGTTTGCCTAAACATCCTGTATCTTTGTAATGATGAACTTCTCCCGTCGACGGTGAAGCCTATTCCGATTAAGCCTAGACTGTGTTCAAGTTTTCTCGTTTTTATTTTGTTTTGTTTTGGTTTTTTTTCTTTTTTGGTCTGATAGGGAATTTGTGAACGCTATCTTTGGTATATCTTTTATTAAGCTGCACTGTTTTGTTTAGTCAAGGTAAATAAGTAAGTATTTGAATAACTTGGCGTGTCCTGAGTGTTGTGGTATGAGAAGCATCGTGGTCTTTCTACACTAATGAAGTGCAAATAAAATTTTGTATTTATGAACGACAGTCGAATCGCCACATGCATTTATGCAATTACAAATTATTCATGCCAGTATTCCACAGCTCCAAATCCTAATCTTTTTGAGTGTAGGCAGGGAAAGCAGAGTGAGCTCTGCCGTGGAAGACACCCTGGTTGCTTCGGGAAGGGGTCAGCTTGGGTCTGAGTCTGTGCTCAGGAGGCAGGGCAGGTATCAGACAGTTTTGCAGCAGTGTTCATGTCAATGGCGCGCTCAGCTGCGGTGCCCATGCAGTGCCCAGCAGCAATGTCCACAGTAGTCAGAAGTCAGGAACGCCCTGATGGCTATCAACAGAACAGTGAGTAAGCACACGTGAGTTCCGGAAACAGCGGCTACTACCCAGTGTGTGTGCAGGAGGCAGCAGCAGTAGGATCACCACATTGGTGATCATCATCATGGCCAACCTGGTCTACCTAATGAGTTCCATGGCAGCCAGAGCCACGCAGCAGTGTTCACAGTAGTCGGAAGTCAGGAACACTCTATAACTCCACTCTGAAGTAGTCTAGAAATCCACAGACAGGACTGTGGTTATCAGCCTGGGAAGGAGGTGGGGCTGTGGAGATGGGTGTTGGTATGGCGATACACCAAGAATGTGCCTAAAGATGGTGAGCTCCTACACGCTGATGGTGAGCACTGGTCAGTATAGCATAGAGTCCTCATTGCTTTGACGAGCGAGCCGTGGTCTGCAGTTAGCCATGGACTGCCCCAATCCCTTTGGTCTGACGCCCGAGCTCTACCTCTTCCTGATAAAGCCTGATGAGAAATGCAAGGGACTTGAGAAGAGGAAGGAAGGTTGCCGGGTAGCGCCGATGGTGGGACCCTAGCTTCAGTACATGAGCCTCAGGGCTCCTTTCTCTCCTGCCTGCCAGGTTCCCTTCCCAGCAGTCTCTGCACCCTGGCTATGCCCCCCGTGGTCTGAGCACCCTGAGCTCCTAAGAGCTCCCACGCAGGGCTCCTTGGAGCTCTTCCTCCCTAGGGGCACCGACCTATATTAAGTGCTAGCAGGGGCAGAATGTTTGCATCTCAGTGGGTGCCAGGTGTGGCGGCGCACACACCTGTAGATACTTCTACACTGAGAAAACAGATGCAAGGAAGAGGGAAGTTCAGAGCGAGCCCGAGCTACGGACCGAGGCTCTGTCTTGAAAATCAAAGCCAATGACTAGACAAACAGCGATCAAGAGTGCTTACAGCTCTTGCTAAGGAGCCAGAGTTAGCTATTAGCACCTACGTCAAGCAGTACACTCCTGCCTGCAATCCCGATTCCACGGCCTCTTAGGCCTTCTGATCTCCGTGGGTGTCTGTAGTCATAGGGTACCCGTAACTCAGACAGGCGTACACATAAATACGAATAACTTGTTTTGTGTACTTGGCCGGCATATGTATCTGTCCCCGCTGAGGCCAGAGGAGGGGGATCCCATAGAACTGGGGTTCCAGAAAGTTGTGAGCTGCCGTGCAGGGTGCTGGGAATTGAACCCAGGTCCTCTGGAAGAGCATCCAGTGCTCTTAGCCGCTGAGCCATCTCTCCAGCCCTGATAAGTAAAAGTTAAAAACCAAGGTCTGGTGAGGTAGTTCAGCTGGTAAAAGTACTTCCACACAAGCCTCGCCGCCTGAGTCTGATCCACGGAACACACATAAAGGTGGCTGAGCACCCACTGTGGAAAGCTGCCGGAGGCCTCCACGTGGACCCACAAGTTCAAGTCATACACGTAAGAATAAGTAAAGTAAAAACAATGGGCAAGACGCAAAACTTCCTAAACCTTGCAAGGTTCATTTCTTTAAAAGTTGGTGCCAATCCAAAGGCAGTTCAACAAGTAAGCTTTAAAATGCATATTTCATTGTATCATAGGGTATGTTTTTCCAAAAAAGAAGAGATGTTACCCAGACAGACCTGACAAGAGTCCGGTCTCTGTGTCTATCTCAAGCCCTCTGAGTAACAAGAGTTTAGCTTTTCTAAGTGCTGGTCAGTTAAGCTGACGCTTCTGCCGTGGCTCCTCAATCCCTTAAGGGCCTCAACCTGGCCATACCTGTTATCTCGGAACACTGTAAAACGCAGAACAAGGTCCAAAACCAGGTCACCTCCCTGTGCACACGCCTTTCCCAGTGGATCATTGCATTCTGGTAACGTTAAATGTCACCATAAGCGGACATAGGAATGACTACTGTATTCTATATACTATATTCCTTTTTTCTAGTTTCCTGTTAGTCTAAAGTTATTTTTAGGGTTTTTTTTTGTTTTGTTTTGGTTTTTTTTTTTAGCATTATAGCACTGATAGCAGCAGCTAATTAATGTTTGCTGGATGCCAGGCCTTGTTACATGAGACCTACAGATACTTCTCACAAGCCCCTGGGCTGGGTTCGGGGTGGCAGGGGTGCTGGTCATCCATTATCCCCGTTTCTTAGTTGGGGAAATGGAAGCACCAAAGTCCAATGATCTGTCAGAAGGTGATTAGATGTTTTAAGTAGTCAATATTTGAACCTACATAAAGTAATTTTATTTTTTTATTTTTTTAATATTTATTTATTATATATACAATATTCTGTGTACATGTATGCCTACAGGCCAGAAGAGAGCACCAAACCTTATTACAGATGGTTGTGAGCCACCATGTGGTTGCTGGGAATTGAACTCAAGACCTCTGGAAGAGCAGTCAGTGCTCTTAACCACTGAGCCATTTCTCCAGCCCCCCATAAAGTAATTTTAGAGACCAGATCTTGATCACTGTTATTCAGTGTGCTCATGAAGGGTGAGCTAGGAACTGAGGGTGATTTCAGGGGTCCTAGACCCCCCAAAGGCTCTCTGGCAGTTAGTTGGTATACAAACAGACCTCAAGCCTGTGAGTTCTCATCCACTGGACACAGCAGTATGGACCAAACATACCAGGTACTCCCCTACTGATGTATACCCCAGCTGACTATGTCATCACCACCAAGAGGACAATAAAATCAACATCCTCTCCCTATTTCTTGTCTGACTTCTGTAGCCCCTATCAGTATCCTCAATATAGGCCACTTCATTTTATAGGCATTTCTTTTTCTCCTCAGGAGTGGGATATTTGTTGGCCCATTCCCAACAGTCATGCCTGGCCTCTTTCATTTTATTCCGATAAGTGGCCACATGCTCCTAGAGAGGACGTGCCTTCCCACAGCCGTGTGGCGGCAGCTTGCCAGCAAACCTGTTGAGGGGATGTGGGAAAGCCTTGTTGGGGGCTGTGTTCTCAGGTGCCTCCCTGGTTCTCAGGCGACCATCGTCACAGATGGTTCAGAAATTCGCCAACTGCCCTGGAGCTGTCAAGGAATTCTGCTTTTAAAACATTGTCAAAATATTAGAAATGAAGAAAATGGAGAGAAGCCAAATCCTTCCACTCTCCAGTGACTGAGCTGAACCGGAGCTGGCGCATGCAGCTTTCAGTTGGGTTCCTCCCAAGCCGAAGGCATCGTCAGCCCTCAGGATTCCCTCTCCGGCGCAGTGGGCAGTGCGCGCACACTCATCCACACCCGTGCTTCAAACTACACGTAGTTCCAGTGACCTCCTGTCTCTAGGCAGACACGACTGGACTCTGAAGACGAACGCCGCTTTTATGGGTTGCAAGCTCTCACTTGGTAAGGGGTCTATTTCCTCATGACTTTTCCAATCAAACCCTGCAAGATTCTTCACGCTTGGGCTGTAGAGATGGCTCAGTGGTTAAGAGCATTGCCTGCTCTTCCAAAGGTCCTGAGTTCAATTCCCGGCAACCACATGGTGGCTCACAACCATCTGTAATGAGGTCTGGTGCCCTCTTCCTGCCTGCAGGCATACACACAGACAGAATATTGTATACATAATAAATAAATAAAATAAATATTTTAAAAAAAAAGATTCTTCACGCTCATTCTGGATTTTTAGCCAGACCCACCAAAACAATTTTGCAAAAATAAAAAAAATAATAATAAATAATGATCATCAAAGAGCCCCCATTACTCTACCTGGTTTCAGTAATTCTGAGTCTCCACTAATGCAGGCAGAGAACGGGATGGAGAGAGAAATGAACCATCATGGTATGGCGAATTAATTTGACACATGGACAAGGTGATTCAGTGGAAACAGGATCATGAGACACGTTTAAAAAGTAACTTGAGGGGCTGGAGAGATGGCTCAGCGGTTAAGAGCACTGACTGTTCTTCTAGAGGACCTGAGTTCAATTCCCAGCAACCACATGGTGGCTCACAACCATCTGTAATGAGATCTGGTGCCCTCTGGCATGCAGGCATACAAGGAGGCAGACTTTCTATACATAATAAATAAATAAAATCTTTTTTTTAAAAAAAAAAGTAGGGGGCTGAAGAGATGGCTCAAAGGTTAAGCCCACACTCTGGGCTCCTGCCGTGTGAACACAGGCTTCAAAATGCGATGCTCAACTACATCAAAAAAACACATAGTGCAAAGCCTTTCTCAGCTGCTTCCCCACGTAGCTGGGCCCCTGGCATTCTTTGCTGTGCTCTGGCACTAAGGCTTCACCTGATGTGTCACATCACCTTGAACCATGCTGCAGTAACGCAGCACTTCCACTGGATGGCAGCACAGCACCCATGATTGTATCGCAAGCTTGCTTTGGTGAACTCGTTTCTAAATTAGAATCTTGAATGTTTTACGCTGTATGTAAAGTGAATGCCGAATTGAAGTTCATTGTTGAGCGTGACATATAATTAATAAGAAGAACATGGGTTTTCCTGTTGCACCCTAGATGTTAGCAATAATTTTACCTAATAAATTTTATTTGAATGTAGGGAAGATTTCCCAATATAGGACAGATTTTTAGACACAAAGAAATTCTGTTTGAGGTCAGCCTGGGCGAAACAGCAAGTTCCAGGACAGACATGGAGAAACCCAGTCTCAAAAGGAAAGGAAGAAATCCTAGAAGTAAACTGTGTACGATAATCTTAGAGGTAATTCTTCCAGCAAGGTGTATTTTTTCTTTCCCTAAGTACTGTTTAAGGAAGACAATTGTTTTTTGTAGTGTGTGTGTGTGTGTGTGTGTGTGTGTGTGTGTGTGTGTGTGTATGTGAGAGTGTGTGTGTGTGTGGTGTTTGCTTGTCTGTTTCCATGCAGGATCTGGCTCCACACAACCCAGAATGGCTCAATTTAGCTGCTCTTGCCTCAGCCTCCCAAGGGCAGGTAGACAAGTTTGCGTTGGACAACACCCGGGTCAAACTGTTTATTATTACTGAATGAACCTGGCATTTGCTTTTTCTTTCCTTCCTTTTCTGTTTTCATATATGTGTGGTGCGTGTGCGTATGTGAAGTCATGGGAGATGCGCGCGCAGGTCGATGTGGGTGGATAAATGTTTGTGGAAGCTCAAGGCTGGCGTGGGGACCATGGCTCTTCCACCATATTCAATGGGGCGGCGTCTCTCAACCAAACTCAAAGCTCACCTAGAGTGCTGGCCTCTCTAGGGGACACCCCCTCCCCCACGCCGTCTCTGCCTTCTGAGGCTGGAATTACAGGCCATGCCCCTCGACCGTCTACATAATTACCAGGGACCCCAGCTCAGGTTGCACAGAGCCTCTCCGAGCCATTTCGCATCCCACTTTTTAAATGTTAAGGACCACACTTAGAGGTGACCGGCGACCAGAACAGACATCTCAGGAGCAGGGAAGGAAAAGATGAGCCAGCAACGAGTGTGATGGGTAAGAAAGCTCCAGGGGCCGGAAGGATGACCCCAGAAGTCCGTTCTACACAGCGGCAGCGGCGTTAAGTTGTATTCCAGCTTGTTCCTGAGCCGCTAAGAAAGGAATGCGCGCGCATAGGAAACAGTGCCATCAGGTTCAACACGCAGAGGGAAGGGGGTGGGAATGGGAAAACTGAGAGATCAGATATGTCCTGTGAATTCTGGAAACGTGAGTATTCAGGGGAGAAGGGAGAGAGTCTAAATTTGTCTCCGTTTCTCTTCTGGGGACTTGGAGTTAGGCAGAAAAAGGGCTAGGAGAAGCCCCAAGTTGGAGTGGGTGGGGGGCAAACAGGAAGCAGGTACAATACAGGAGCTGGGTACACTAGGAGAAAGTTCCCTTGCCTCAGACCACTGCTGTCTCCTGAGGCTCAGGCGGTCCTGGAAGTTCTCTGATAATCTGTTCTGTTTGGGGAGCTGACCGCAGAATCAGGCCCATTGTTTGTCTTTAAAAGGACATAAATTATGAGTTATATAGCTTTTGTTTTTTTTTTTTTCTCAGTGACTATCCCTGAGCCCCCAAGAAGGAGCCAGACCTCAGAGGTTGCCCCTTCAGCCTCTCCCAGTGGCTTAACCCACAGAGGAGTTCACTGACTCTGCTCTTCATGCGGGTGAAACTTAGCGTCCGTCGAGTTGCAGAAGCCACAGAGCGTGTCTGCTGTGGCAATAAGCCAGAACCTGCCCTGTGCCACAGCAGAGGCATACAGAGTTGATGTTCTGCTTCTTTCTGTGATGGCAATGGGTTTGCCTCAGACCTGACACGTGTTTCCCAGTACACAGTATATGGATATACTGCCCATTCTGTGTTTAAGTAGATGGTATGTAATGTTATTGAAATAATTATTCTGTAACAAAAATAATGATCAACTAGATGAATAATTAGATTATCTAAATATTTAAATTGGATCTTATAATTTGATTTATCATGTAAATTTAAACAACTGTTTAATAATGAAATTAATATAATTATGAGTTATATAGATATAAGTTGTCAATTTGAAGCTGCTTCTCCTTTTCATTTTTCCCCATTCTGATCATCAGACAGTGGCATTTCACTGTGTTTTTTTGTTGTCACTGTTGTCTTTTGTGATTCTGGAACTTCGGGTGCGTTACTACTGAGCTATAACTCCCAGACCTCACTGTGATCTTAATGTAGTTTTTCTATTTCTCTATTAGGTCCTTTGCTTTGTCTTGTTGATTTGTAGCAGCTCTTTACATATACGAGGAACTCTTCTGAAGTGTTTCTACTGAGCTATGAATTTCAGTGTGTGATCTGGGACGTGATGTCTCTCAGTAAATAGAGCCGGGAAGAAGATGAACCCGTACTTGGTGGCAGTTGGCAGTGACCTCGAGAGTGCAGCAGAGGTCAGCACCATTGTTAAGGTCAATGTCAGGTAATCTGGGCATAAATTAACTCCATCCAAAAGATCTCAGACTCTCTGCTTCGCTAGACATTTGTGGCATCGTCCAAAAACATGTTGGAGAACGAATTGCATTTCCTCAGATTTTGATCCTCGTGGTTGATGGTCCTGAAATAGATAGATAGATTAGATAGATAGATAGATAGATAGATAGATAGACAGATAGATAGATAGATAGATAGATAGATAGATAGATCGATAGATAGATAGATAAGATAGATAGATGATAGATAGATGATAGATAGATAGATGATAGATAGATAGATGATAGATAGATAGATAGATAGATAGATAGATAGATGATAGATAGA
>NW_004949118.1:4167730-4180103 GCF_000317375.1 Microtus ochrogaster | reverse complement strand
ATAGATAGATGATAGATAGATGATAGATAGATAGATAGATAGATAGATAGATAGATAGATAGATAGATAGATAGATAGATAGATAGATAGATACAGCTCCCATATGGTTGAGGACTTGCTGAAAAAGAACTTCACCAGCAACTTGGCTTTGCGTGGCTGTGCCGTGGTTCTGTTTGGTCTTCACGCTCAGATGGATTTATAGAGAAAGGAAATGCATTGTTCTCCCTCAGAAGTAGGACTTTAAGTGTAGCCCGAGTGAAGCCGCTTTGTGAGGAGCGTTTCCCTGACTCACGCCTGTGTGTGCAGCCCCTGAGCAGCCATCCCAGAATTCCTTTCTTACAGGGAGAGCCAAGAACGGGGCAGCTTCTGTCTGAGTGGCTCCTCGAAGGCCCCTCTCCAGGTTGAGGGGAGAAGAGGTGGAAAGCAATGTCCTGGGTCCCATGCGCCTTTGCAGCGCCCCAAACTAGCAGCTGTCTGCTCCAGAGAGTCAAACGATTCTCTGCCTTCCTATCTGGCTCGTTGCCCCTGGCATTAAACCCGTGCTCACATTCCACGAAAGGTCTGATTTCATAGGGGCAAACGCTCAGTGGAAGCAGCACAGAACCCTCATGCACCCCGCAGACCTAGATGTGAGACTATCAGGTGTCCTGCTGGCTGGAGCAGCAGGCTGTGACCTCCCGCATTCTAAGCCTGGCTTTGTTGAAGTCACTCCTTGCACTGCCCCAGACTTCCGGCAGAGGGCGCCCCCGAGTCGCCTTCCCTTCCTTTCTCTTCTTTGGCTCAAAGGAACCTAGTGACCAGAACCTGTCTTAGACATCGCCTTTAAAGTCACCGCCCTGTCATGCCTACCATCCACAGCCTCGGTTTTAAGGTCCAGGAGCTGGTCCCCTTCGGGTTTTTGGAGTTGCTTTTCCTTATCTGTCACAGGGACCCCACTCAGACACAATTTAAGCCTCACTCAGGTATTTGGGTCCTCGGTATAATTCTGAGTGTCCAGATGATAGAGTTTCTGTTGTTGTTGTTTGTTTGTATTTGGTTTGGTTTTTTTTTTTTTTTCTTTCCGAGACAGGATTTCACTATGTAGCTCTGGCTGTCCTGGAACTCACTCTGTAGACCAGGCTGGCCTTGACTGGGAGATCTGCCAGCCTCTGCCTCCCGAGTGCTGGGATTAAAGGTGTGTGTCACCACCGCCAGAGGACAGAGTTTTTGTAGCTTTGGTGCCCGTCGCGGAACTAGCTCTTGTAGACCAGGCTGGCCTTGAACTCCCAGGGATCCTCCTGCCTCTGCCTCCCGGGTGCTGGGATTAAAGGCCTACACCACCACCGCCTGGCTGGATTTTTGTTTTTTGTTTGGCTTTTTCAAGACAGTGTTTCTCTGTGTAGCCCTGGCCGTCCTGGAACTTGCTCTGTAGACCAGGCTGGCCACGAACTCAGAAATCTGCCTGTCTTCGCCTCCCAAATGCTGGGATTAAAGATATGCACCACCAACACCTGGCTTTCCTTCATTATTTACAAAAAAAAAAAAAAAAAAAGTTGCCTAAGTTTTACCTTTACCCCAAACTGCCTCCTGGCCTCCTGGTCTTTCTGCCTCTCTCCTATCAGGGTACCCATTCTATCTGCCCTAAAGTCATAGCAAGTAGTGCCCTGCCAGGTCAAGGCAATTCAGACTGTGCTGAGGAGCCTTGGGCAGCAGTCCAGACAGTTGCCTCCCTTAACCTCTCCCAAACTTGGTCCTGGAAGGAGCCCAGCAGCCATCTCATGCTCTCTCTGTCTGTTCTCACTTGTACCCAGCTGGGGGTTGATAAAGGTCCAGGGTGTCTTTTCCCATGGGGAACACAGTCACTCTGTGCCCACAGTAGCTAAAAATCAAGATTGGACGTCTTCAAGAAAAAGGACTGTCTCCACTTAATCTTGAAGTGAAGGTAACTGGCGGTAGCAAGGGAAGAAGCACTCAAGAACTTCAAGGGATTGGGGGGGGGGGGCTGGAGAGATGGCTCAGTGGTTAAGAGCATTGCCTGCCCTTCTAAAGGTCCTAAGTTCAATTCCCAGCAACCACAAGGTGGCTCACAACCATCTGTAATGAGGTCTGCAGGCATACACGCAGACAGAATATTGTATACATAGTAAATAAATATTTTTTTTAAAAAAAAAAACTTCGAAGGGGAAAACCCAGAGAGATCTTACGGAACAGTTGCTATGGCAAAATTTATTGTCACATCTTGCTGTTAGACTGTGATAGTTCCCTGTCCTGGGAAAGCTTCCTATGGACAGATCCCCGCAGAAGCTGTCTCCAGGACATCTCTAGAAGCCAGCTTGAGCACGGCAGACATACAAACAAGACCCGGTCCTTTACAGAGTGCTCTGTGGCAGTCACCAGAGCACACAGGATGGAGATCAAGCTGGCAAAGGGACCACATGGCTACCAAACTGTGCTGACCCTGGCTGAGTGGTCAGTGGCCTGAACCTGGGGGCCAAGGGCAGGCTGGCACTTAGAATTGTGACGTTCAGTGGTAACTGATGTCTACCTCCTGGAGTGTCTTTGCTCGTGAGGCTGGTGGGAATAACCAGACCTAAGTGGGAGTCCATTTCCCACAGTTGGTGAGGAACAGAGGTGACAGCTGGAACCACAGTCCTTCTGCCCCTAGGGGTGTGTATGGCAAAGTCAGTAACCCAAAGCCTTCCCGGATAGGAACCCAAGAGCCATCCTGGGCAGCAGCCGATTCCCATTCCAGCTGTAACTTGCCACATCCCATGAATCTGGGGAAGGCACAGAATTCCTGCGGCCTCCTTTTCTTCTCTTCTACAAAATAAGATCTCAAGCCAAGCTGACCCTAAGATCAACCCGAAGAATGGCCCCGGGGATTACCTGGCCTCAAGTCACCTTAGTTTTCAAGGATTTGGGGCTGGACCTTTGGTTCTTCCAAGATGACTGTGTTTGAGGAAGGACAGCCTGTGGCTTTGTTGGATTGACACTAGTGTGTTGTCCACAGCCTGAGTTCTCTAGAGAACAGCCTCACAGCCCTGAAGGTGCATTACCCAGCTTTTCGCTCTGAGATCCTGACCAGGGCCACCAGGTGCTCCTGAGAGCCCTGAGTGGAGCTGTCACCAGTCCCACGTCACAGAGGAGATAACAGAAGTTGACCACGGACTTGCCCAAGGCCACTTTTTAAGCTTCTCAGCTCCTGTTGCTAAAAGTTGGCACAGGCCACACAGGTCTTTAGGTGCTAGCTCACAAGATCTATGAATCTTTCCTCCTCATTCATTCATTCATTCGTTCATTCATTCGAATGAACCTCATTGGTTCGTTTGCAATGCCAGGCACTGAGCCCAGAGCCTCACACACTCTGGGGCTTTCCTTATTTTAAATCTCAGATTGAATTTAAATCTTTAAATCAGTAGGAAAAGGCACTTGCTACCCACCCCGGCTACCTGAGTTCAGTCCTGGAACCCACTTGCTGAAGGAAGAGAATTGACTCCCACAGTTTGGTATCTGGCCTCCCTGTGGAAGCTGTGTTAGCAGTGAGACCACACACACATGCAAATAAATAAACAAATAAATATCAAATCGTGTTCAGTACTTCCTGCCCTTCACTTGGCTTAACATAAGTCTGTAATTTCATCACGTTCTTAGCATTCTGTCTTGTTTTGCTATTTTTCTGTGCTAGGGGATACAGCCCAGGGCCTCACAGGTACTAGGTAAACACACTAGAGTAAGGTATACCTTCATTCCTTTCAAAGTCTGCTTTAAATCGGTTTTAGCTACCCTCCTGAGAGGCCACCGGTCTCCCGCTTCCTCTACCACAAACTAGTTTTGCAGGTTTTTTTCTTTGTTTTGCTTTGTTTTTTAAATAGCATGCAAATGGCTTGCCAGGCATCCTATAGGGCTTCAGAACTACGGCTCTGGTGAAGTGGCCTGCTCAGAGCCTAGCCTTCCTGTAGACATTAACCAATACCAGTATCTGGAGAAAAAAAAAAAGAAAGAAAGAACGGGACTGGAGAGATAGGCTCTGTTGTTCTTTTGGAAAACTACAACTCCCAGACTCCTCCTGGACTATGGTTGCCTGTGCGCGCACCTGCGCGCAGGTATGGGATATCCTTCCCAGATACCCTTGTGCCCCCCGTTAAAAGGCAGGGCCACACGAGGCCCCCCCCGTTTGTCTTTCCTTGTGTGTCCCCCACGTTCCTCTGCCCTTCTGTGTTTCCCTCCCCCATTAAAGTGGACCCACGTGGGAACCGCCGTGTCGTGTCTGTGTTTGTTCCGCCGTGCGTGTCTGTCCTGTGCCCCGTGTTCAAGAAGAACACCCCTGAGACCCCCTTTATTATTTTTTAAGAAGAACACCCCTGCTCTCTTTTATTTTTTAAGAAGAACAGGCTCAGCGGTTAAGAAAATCGGGGTTCAATTCCCAGCACCCACATGGCAACTCACAACTATAACTCCAGTTCCAAGGATGCAACGCCCTCACACCGACAGACAGACAGACATGAAGGCAAAGCACCAATGCACATAAAATAAAAATGATTCAGTAAAAAAAAAATTTTAAATGCTGGGCGGTGGTGGCGTGCCCCTTTACTCCCAGCAGAGACGGGCAAATCTATGTGAGTTCGAGGCCAGCCTGGTCTACAGAACAAGAGCAAGGACAGGCTCCAAAGCTACATAGAGAAACCCTGTCTCGGGAAATAGATAAATAAATAGCCGGGCGGTGGTGGCGCATGCCTTTAATCCTAGCACTCGGGAGGCAGAGGCAGGCGGATCTCTGTGAGTTCGAGGCCAGCCTGGTCTACAAGAGCTAGTTTTAGGACAGGCTCCAAAGCCACAGAGAAACCCTGTCTCGAAAAACCACACACACAAAAAAAAAGATACATAAATAAATAAATAAGTAGCTGCATTTGCAGTAGAGCACTGTTTAAGAATCGGGATCTGCCTAGGAGTGTCTTGTTCTTTAGTGGGGACTGTGGCACATTCGGGTTGGTATCTTTGGCCCTGACTTCTGTTTCTATATGGCTTCATAGATGATTCTCTTGAATATTGAAAATTCAGACCCATGAAATTTACTAATCCTGGTTATTATAAAATGTACTCTCCTTTGCTTTGCAATATAACTCATTATCGAGTTATAAAAATAACAACAGTGAGCTGTATTTTATAGTGTGTGGTGTAATTGAATTGAACCAACTTCAGACATATTTGTACCCATATCAAGGCATACTTTGTGTTTGGGTGGAAGCTTCACCTCAGGCCCTGGCATCCATATATCGGAAGAGTCTAGAATGTTTGGGTGGAAGTTCCATCCCAAGCTCCCTCCCTTCAGAGTTGCCTCAGTCCAGACTTCACCTTGGAGAAAGCCTGCCAAATGGTGACCCCTCCCCAGAGATGCTCAAGACCACTCCCACAGGGTACCCCAGAGAATAAACATGTGCTTTCCAGTCTTCCCTCCCTGGATCCTCTCTGGGGGCTAGAAAGCCAGCCGGGAGCATTGGTATCCATTAGACCTGGACTTTTTTTTTTTAATTCAGTTTGATTCGGATTATTGCGTCGGAGGAGGGGCTTATCCGACTGCAGAAACTTTTCGCTTAGTTGGACCATAGCTATGTATGAGAATTTATCTGTTTACTTATTTCTTTGTTTTGTTTGTTTGTTTGTTTGTCACTAGGTAGCTCGGGCTGGCCTACAACTCAAAAAGTTTCTCCTGCGTTTGTCTCCTGAGTATTGTACTTGTTCTTTTATTTAACAATCCTGATGGGGCTGGAGAGATGGCTCAGTGGTTAAGAGCATTGCCTGTTCTTCCAAAGGTCCTGAGTTCAATTCCCAGCAACCACATGGTGGCTCACAACCATCTGTAAAGAGGTCTGCTGCCCTCTTCTGGCCTGCAGACATGCACACAGACAGAATATTGTATGCATAATAAATAAATAAATATAAAAAAAAAGCGGCCGTGTTGTCTTTACAAAAAAAAGAAAAAAACAATCCTGACTCAGTCCAAGAGAAGGAAGGCTTTTGTGAGCCAGGCTCTGTGGGCAGAGGTGGGGCCGGAGTATTCCCATTAACGGGATTCCCCAGCCCCTCAGCCTGGTGGTTGGTGTGGTCGTAATTACCTCTTGGGCAGTCTCCCTATTAAGTCAGGATGTGGTGGAAGGCAGGTGTGTCCTGAAGGTGCATATGAAAGTCTGAGAGGGTGCTGACAGGTGATGATTGATCGTGACCGCCAAGGAAGGGGGCAGGGAGGGAGGATAGATAGCAATGCCGATTTTATCATTGACGTTACCAAATGGGCACGCGCGTTTCCATCAACGACTCTTTGGAAAACGCTGCTTTGCCGTAATTCAAAAAGAGAGAAAACTAACTATTCACACGTACAAGCTTCAGTGTCGTACTGTAACGAGCCTTTAACGTGAATTGCTCTACAGAAGCACACTGCTCACATAGGAAAAGACAAATTGCACAGTTGCCTTTTTACCTGTTAATACAAATTTAATAATAACACAATGACAGTCAAACTCAGGGCGAATGTGCGGCACTGTTTGGAAAGACTAGGAAATGGGAGGCTGGTCCCAGTAGCTGTGGATTATTATGGAAGGCCAGCCGGGACCCGTTGCACAGGGTACCTCGAGGCTGGGACGCCCGTTAAAAATTTCTTCTCTGGTTCCTGAGTATTTTACTAAGGAAAACAGCCCCCACCGTCACCCAGGAGACTGGCGGGCGGGGACTGGAAACCAGGCCCTTTCTCACTGCACTTGGCAGCTGGGCGCTTGACCTCCCAGGACTGCAAGCTAATCGGATCGCGTGATGAATGAGGGTGCTGGGGCCCTGGGACCCTCAGCTATGCAATGACAACTCCCCAGGCCTCAGTAGCTTCTGCCTCTGGGAGGAGCCTGTTTAAGTCTTGAGGCACCCCCACCCTCTCCCCAGGAAAGAGGCGGAAAGTGCTTTTGTTTTGAAAGTCGTACGAAGAAGTCCTCCCCATGGGGCCCTTTGGTTCGTGAAGCGACAACCTCTGATTTTGATCACTTTATTTTGTTCCTGTTCCCAGAGGTCCTGCAGGTTAGCATGGAATTTGAGACAAGCTTAAATGAAGACAAAGACTTGGCCTCCCAGTTCAGCATTGTTAATTAAAATTTAAAGATAAGACTAGCCTGCAGTGGGAAGGCAATAAGGGTCCCGGCCATTTGTGCTGGGCTAAATCTTTATTCTGAGGCTCGGGCAACAGCCGCGCCTTTCTTTGTCCTACTGTGCGCCAGTTGGCTCAGCGACTTCAGAGAGAGGGCCCCAGCTGTATGCAAAGTGCCAGTCCTTGTGAGAGGCTGCGGGGGTGGGGGGTGTTGGTGAGGGAGTGCGCGCTCGCGCACCCAGCAGTGAATTTCCATATCAATGGTATCTACTCTTTCTTTTCGTTCCCCACTCAGGTTGGTCTCCCACGCCCTAGCTATGGATGACCTTGAACTTCCTACCCACCAACCTCCACCTCCCCAAGTGCTGAGTTTAAAGGCTCCCGTCACCACTCCCCAGTTTGGATGACCTTAAAAGGAACCTGTAAGAATGGCAGATTTGTTACGGTGACCTCTGACGGAGGGACGCCCTTGTCTAGGACCCGTGGCTATTGAAAAGCAGAGTGGGGCACACTTCAGAGACTCCCATACAATGTTGGCACCCCTACCCGTAGGCTGGTGGGAGCCGCTGAGCAGGGAGAGCTGCTGCTCTCAGACCGTGTGTCCACAGGCAGGCTTTCCTCCGCTGTTCAGTGGCTACCAAGCTCTTCTCTGTCAGCTGCCCTCGAGGAGTAGGGGTCGGAGAGCTGATCCACCATCCTTACCCTTTTGTCCTTATCAGGGAAGTGGGGGTCATCCCATCCTGCGTCCCCTGATGAAGGGACAGTAGGTGAGCAAGGGAAAGGCACACAGAGGAGGACAGTGGCACCTAGGAGCCCCGAGGGCTGAAGCCTCTTTACCCTACCACCACTACCACAATTTAAAGACAAATTTGAAGTAAGCTTAAATAAATACTGGCCAGGTTGATGGATTCTGGCCAGGTCCATCTCTGCTTTCCCAGAACACCTTGCAGAGGCTTATTAAAGGCAAATCCATAAGGCCACCATATTTCCCATCAGAGCCAATCAGGGGCGAGTGTACATCTGATGTATTTCCTGCCCACATACCTCCACCCACACATGATCAAGCACATTCGGATGGATAAAAGAAACAGGACAATCAAGGACATATTCTTTTTTTTTTTGAGACAGGATTTCTCAGTTTAATGGCTCTAGCTGTCATGGAACTAGCTCCTGTAGACCAGACTGGCCTTGAACTCACAGAGATCTGCCTACCTCTGTCTCCCAAGTGCTGGGATTAAAGGCATGCGCCACCACTGCCCACCAGGAACATATTCTTTACTGTCTTAATAGCAAACAGAACTCTTAAACTGCAAGGGATATTTCGTATTTCACCTGTTTTAGTCTCACAAGGTCGGAGAGGAGTTTTCTCTGGAGGAGACTAACGAAGTTAGTTCTAGGACAGCCAGGGCTGTTGTTACACAGAAACCCTACCTTGAAACAAGCAAACAACAGCAACAAAATAATGACACCCCTCCCCAAGGGCTCACGTGTCTCAGTGCTTGGTCCTCAGTTGGTGGAACTGTTTGGAGAGGATTAGGAGGTGGTTTTTTTTAAAATATTTGTTTATTTATTATGTATACAATATTCTGTCCATGTGTATGTCTGCAGGCCAGAAGAGGGCACCAGACCTCATTACAGATGGTTGTGAGCCACCATGTGGTTGCTGGGAATTGAACTCAGGACCTTTGGAAGAGCAGGCAATGCTCTTAACCACTGAGCCATCTCTCCAGCCCCAGGAGGTGTGGTTTTTGTTGAAGAAGGTCTGTCACTGTGGACTCTCACTGCGCATGGGCTTTGAGGTTTCAAAAGGCACGCCTGGCTTTCTCTGTGCCTCAGGCTTGTGGATCAGTTTAAGTTCTTAGCTACTGCTCCAGGGCCATGTCTGCCTGCCTGCTGCCTGTTCCCTAGCTCCCCATCAGCCATCGATGGTCACGGATTCCAACTCCCTGGAACTGTGAAACCTCAGATTAAATTCTTTTTTTATTTTATTTTATTTATCTGTCTTTGTTTTTTTTTTAATTTATTTGCTGTTTTATTTTGTGTGCATCGGTGTTTTTCGTGTGTGTACATCTGTGTGAGGGTGTCAGATGTTTGAGTTACAAACAGTTGTTAGCTGTCTTGTGGGTGCTGGGATTTGAACCTGGGTCCTCTGGAAGAGTATTCAGTGCTCTCAACCACGGAGCCATCTTTCCAGCCCCTAGTTTGGGTTTCTAATGCTGTAAAGAGACACCATGGCCATGACAACTCTTATGAAACACAACATTGAATTGAGGGGCTGGCTTACAGTTTCAGAGGTTCAGTCCATTATCATCATGACGGGGAGCATAACAGACAGCATGCAGGCAGACGTGGTGCTGGAGTTGAGAGTGCTACAGCTTGCAGGAAACGGGAGGTTGACTAATACACCAGGTGGTATCATGAGCATAGGAAACTTCAAAGCCCGCCCCCACAGCGACACACTTCCTCCCACAAGGCCACACCCACTCCCACAAAGCCACACCTCCTAACTGTGCTGCTCCTTTGAGATTATGGGGGTCATTGCATACTAACTGTTATTCTTTCCGTCCCTGCCCTAGCCACGCCCACTCCTTTTAACTTCTGACCTCCGCCCACCATTGCTCTCTTCCTGTTTCCTCTCCCGGTGTACACACGGGGCTTTGCCTCTCTCCTCCTCTCTCTCTCTCTCCTTCTCTTTCTCCTCTCTCTCTCTCTCTCCCTCCCTCCCTCCCCCTTTTTAATAAACATTTATGGCTATTTTCTGTGTTTATATGTCTGACCCTCCGCCACTTCCACTGGTGGGAAACTGTAGCCGCTTGCTCGGGTGCACCGGGCTCCCGGCACTACTGGGACCCACCAGAGTTTGCTGCTGCTCTGTGGGAACCCCATATATATATATTATTTTTGTTTGTTTGTTTGCTTGTTTGTTTGTTTCGAGACAGGGTTTCTCTGTGGATTTGGAGCCTGTCCTGGAACTAGCTCTGTAGACCAGGCTGGTCTCGAACTCACAGAGATCCGCCTGCCTCTGCCTCCCGAGTGCTGGGATTAAAGGCGTGCGCCACCACCGCCCTGCCCCACTTATATTTTTTAAGAATAACACTAACTATGACATATCTTCATTTGTTTGTTTGTTTACTGGTTTATTTATTGTTTTTATGGGACAAGGTTTCTCTGTGTAGCCCTGACTGTCCTGGAACTTGCTCTGTAGACCAGGCTGGCCTCAAACTCAGAGATCCACCTGCCTCTGTCTCCAAGTGCTAGGACCAAAGGCATGCACCACCACCGCCCGGCGGCTTCTTCTACTCTTTCTTTTGGTCCTGATGTTTTGTCACAGGAGTAGAAAATTAACCGAAACAGGTGGTAAGCTGGACGTGGGTGACAGTGCCAAGCCAGACTGAAACGGAAGAATCAGAGGTTGAAGATCTGCCCCCTCACATACTCCCCCCATACACATAGTTCAAAGTCAATCTGACGTACTTGAGACCCTGTCTCAAATAAGCAACAAAAGTGGCCTCTGGGCTGGAGAGGTCCGTGGGTAAGAACGCTGGCTGCTCTTCCAGAGGATCTGGGTTCAACTTCCGGCAACCATGTGATAGCTCACAACTGTCTGAAACTCTAGTCCTAGTGATCCTGGCGGTTGCCTCTTGCACACATGTCGTAAGCAGGCAAACATGCAAGTAAAACACTCACACGGTTTTTAAAAAATGACCTTGGCTATCTGATAATCTTAGAAATACTGACAAGATTTAAACTCAAGCAAAGATAAAGGGGACGGAGACAGCGGGTTTGAGGGAGGAAATCAAAGGAGCATGCTCGGACAAAGGCCAAGTGGAATGTGACTCCTGGACACCTCAAATCATTGTCTCTGCTGGGATTACAAACCTTTCTTTGTTCACAATTTGACATAAAACACATGTAATCGGGCATTTAGATTCCAGCCAGTGATGTGGGTTAGGCCCTTGGGATCAAGGTACAATCTCACTTAGCTATGATTTTTCTGTCACCTGTTTTGTAAAAAGAAAATCTTTAATGGAATGGTCACCCTTGTGCACAGTGTGAAGATGTGTTCTTCCTGAGTATCCTGCACCTCAGATCTGTGACCCCCCCCCCCTCGCGCTCTGTGAGGCGAGGCAGTGGCCGCACAGCCTGGGAATACTCAAAAGGATCCAGCTGATGAGGCTGAACAGCATACGTCAGCCAGAGACCTTGAGGTAGAAGAGTAACAACGATTCTAACTTTAGTTAGGCTCCTGACTATTTTGTGGGCCCTTCTCTGGGGTGGAGACACGGACGACGGTGGGCTTTCTCAGGGGTGGGCTTTGGAATGGGGGGTGTGGAACTAGCTAGAGCTCCCCCCCCCTCCCCCCCCCCCGCGCGCACAGACCAAGTATTAAAGTGAACCAGAGTGATCCAGAGCTGAACTTGCTCGCCTGGCATGTTGGTCTTACGGGAGCTAAGCACACCACAAAGGCTGTCTAAATTCCAGCTGTGGGTTCAGCCCCCCGATCCAAAGACCCCCCCCCCCCCCAATCCCCGTTTAGACCTCCGTAGGGACCTAACCTCCCAACACTGGAGCAGAAAAGGAACCGATGCAGCAATTGTCTCAGAGTGACCACGGTGGATCAGAAGTGGCTGGTGGCGGGAGGCGGGTGCAGCAGATGAGATCGCACATCTTGAGCCTTAGGCAGGAGGCAGAGCACACTGGCACTGAGGGCCGCAGGAGGCTTGAAGCCTGAAAGCCCGCCCCTCCGACCCTATGACACGCCTCCTCCCATGAGGCCGTGCCCTCGAATCTTTCCCAATTAGTTCCAGCCACTGAGAACCAAGTATTGGAATACATGAGCGTATAGAGGCCATTCTCGTTCCAACGAGCACACAGGTCTACACCACAACCCTACCCAACCTGAATCTTCTGCTTCTTTCTGGGGGCTTTCCATCTGCTGGCCACGCCCCCTATGCCTTGTCTTTCCCCACTTGCCCAGGCTGTATGTGGAGCAAGCTGCTGGTCTATCACCATGGTTACCAATGAGGTCTTCCTTCTTGTGATTTAACATGAGTCATTGTATGCTTTCTGTCTTCAACAGTTCCTCTTGTTAATCCCACTGGTCAAGAATAAGACCATACTACCACAGTTTCAAGCCAAATTTGAAGCAAGCTTTAGTTAAATACTGGCTAGAAGCCGGGCGGTGGTGGCGCACGCCTGTAATCCCAGCACTCGGGAGGCAGAGGCAGGTGGATCTCTGTGAGTTCGAGGCCAGCCTGGTCTACCAAG